>NC_045806.1:40483926-40725706 GCF_009873245.2 Balaenoptera musculus | reverse complement strand
ACCAGGGAACAGGGAAGAAACAGTCTCTTGCCTCTTCGGCAGCTGCAGGCTTTTTCCCCAGACTCCCTCCCGGCTAGGTGTGGTGCACTAACCCCTTCAGGCTGTGTTCACGCCGCCAACCCCAGTCCTCTCCCTGCGATCCGAAGCCGGAGCCTCAGCTCCCAGCCCCGCCCGCCCCGGCGGCTGAGCAGACAAGCCTCTCGGGCTGGTGAGTGCTGGTCAGCGCCGAGCCTCCGTGCGGGAAGTGCGGGAATCTCTCCGCTTTGCCCTCCGCACCCCTGTGGCTGTGCTCTCCTCCGTGGCTCCGCAGCTTCCCCCCTCTGCCACCCGCAGTCTCTGCCCGCGAAGGGGCTCCTAGTGCGTGGAAATCTTTCCTCCTTCACAGCTCCCTCCCACTGGTGCAGATGCCGTCCCTATTCTTTTGTCTCTGTTTTTTCTTTTTTCTTTTGCCCTACCCAAGTACCGGGGGAGTTTCTTGCCTTTTGGGAGGTCTGACGTCTTCTGCCAGCGTTCAGTGGGTGTTCTGTAGGAGCAGTTCCACGTGTAGATGTATTTCTACTGTATCTGTGGGAAGGAAGGTGATCTCCGCGTCTTACTCTTCCGCCATCTTCTCTCTCCCCCTCAACCACTATTTTTAGATCACTGATAAGAATACTCTTTCCAAGCGTCCTAGATAGCCTCATCCACCAGAGGGCAGTCAGCAGAAGCAAGAAGAACTACAATCCTGCAGCCTGTGGAACAAAAACCACATTCACAGAAAGACAAGATGAAAATGCAGAAGGCTACGTACCAGATGAAGGAACAAGATAAAACCCCAGAAAAACAACTAAATGAAGTGGAGATAGGCAACCTTCCAGAAAAAGAGTTCAGAATAATGATAGTGAAGATGATCCAGGACCTTGGAAAAAGGATGGAGACAAAGATCGAGAAGATGCAAGAAATGTTTAACAAAGACCTAGAATAATTAAAGAAAAAACACTTAGAAGAATCAAAGAACAAACAAACAGAGTTGAACAATACAGTAATTGAAATGAAAAATACACTAGAAGGAATCAATAGCAGAATAACTGAGGCAGAAGAACGGATAAGTGACCTGGAAGACAGAATGGTGGAATTCACTGCTGCAGAACAGAATAAAGAAAAAAGAATGAAAAGAGATGAAGACAGCCTAAGAGACCTCTGGGACAACATTAAATGCAGCAAAATTCGCATGATAGGGGTCCCAGAAGGAGAAGAGAGAGAGAAAGGACCCGAGAAAATATTTGAAGACATTATAGTCGAAAACTTCCCTAACATGGGAAAGGAAATAGCCACCCAAGTCCAGGAAGTGCAGAGAGTCCCAGGCAGGATAAATCCAAGAAGAAACATATTGAGGCACATAGCAATCAAACTGACAAAAATTAAAGACAAAGAAAAGTTATTGAAAGCAACAAGGGAAAAACGACAAATAACATACAAGGGAACCCTCATAAGGTTAACAACTGATTTCTCAGCAGAAACTCTACAAGCCAGAAGGGAGTGGAATGATATATTTAAAGTGATGAAAGGGAAGAACCTACAATCAAGATTACTCTACCCGGCAAGGATCTCATTCAGATTCGATGGAGAAATCAAAAGCTTTACAGACAAGCAAAAGCTAAGAGAATTCAGCACCACCAAACCAGCTCTACAACAAATGCTAAAGGAACTTCTCTAAGTGGGAAACACAAGAGAACAAAAGGACCTGCAAAAACAAACCCATAACAATTAAGAAAATGGTCATAGGAACATACATATCGATAATTACCTTAAACGTGAATGGATTAAATGCTCCAATCAAAAGACACAGGCTCGCTGAATGGATACAAAAACAAGACCCCTATATATGCTGTCTACAAGGGACCCACTTCAGACCTAGGGACACATACAGACTGAAAGTGAGGGGATGGACAAAGATATTCCATGCAAATGGAAATCAAAAGAAAGCTGGAGTAGCAATACTCATATCAGATAAAATAGACTTTAAAACAAAGAATGTTACAAGAGACAAGGAAGGACACTACATAATGATCAAGGGATCAATCCAAGAAGAAGATATAACAATTATAAATATATATGCACCCAACATGGGAGCACCTCAGTACATAAGGCAAATGCTAACAGCTATAAAAGAGGAAATCAACAGTAACACAGTAATAGTGGTGGATTTTAACCTCTCACTTACACCAATAGACATATCATCCAAACAGAAAATTAATAAGGAAACACAAGCTTTAAATGACACAATAGACCAGATAGATTTAATTGATATTTACAGGACATTCCATCCAAAAACAGCAGATTACACTTTCTTCTCAAGTGCGCATGGAACGTTCTCCAGGATAGATCACATCTTGGGTCACAAATCAAGCCTCAGTAAATTTAAGAAAAGTGAAATCATTTCAAACATTTTTCTGACCAAAACGCTATGAGACTAGATGGCAGTTACAGGGAAAAAAATGTAAAAAACACAAACATATGGAGACTAAACAATATGTTAGTAACTAACCAAGAGATCACTGAAGAAATCAAAGAGGAAATCAAAAAATACCTAGAGACAAATGACAACGAAAACATGATGATCCAAAACCTATGGGATACAGCAAAAGCAGTTCTAAGAGGGAAGTTTATAGCAATACAAGCCTACCTCAAGAAAAAAGAAAAATCTCAAATAAACAATCTAACCTTACACCTAATGTAACTATAGAAAGAAGAACAAACAAAACCCAAAGTTAGTAGAAGGAAAGATATCATAAAGATCAGAGCAGAAATAAATGAAATAGAAACAAAGAAAATAATAGCTAAGATCAATAAAACTAAAAGCTGGTTCTTTGAGAAGATAAACAAAATTGATAAACCATTAGCCAGACTCATCAAGGAAAAGAGGGAGAGGACTCAAATCAAGAAAATTAGAAATGAAAAAGGAGGAGTTACAACGGACACCGCAGAAATACAAAGCATCCTAAGAGACTACCACAAGCAACTCTATGCCAATAAAATGGACAACCTGGAAGAAGTGGACAAATTCTTAGAAAGGTATAACCTTCCAAGACTGAACCAGGAAGAAATAGAAAATATGAACAGACCAATCACAAGTAATGAAATGGAAATTGGGATTAAAAATCTTCCAACAAACAAAAGTCCAGGACCAGATGACTTCACAGGTGAATTCTATCAAACATTTAGAAAAGAGCTAACACCCATCCTTCTCAAAATCTTCCAAAAAATTGCAGAGGAAGGAACACTCCCAAACTCATTCTATGAGGCCATCATCACCCTGATACCAAAACCAGACAAAGATACTACAACAAAAGAAAATTACAGACGAATATCACTGATGAATATAGGTGCAAAAAGCCTCAAGAAAATGCTAGCAAACAGAATCCGACAACACATTAAAAGCATCATACACGATGATCAAATGGGATTTTTCCCAAGGATGCAAGGATTCTACAATATATGCAAATCAGTGTGATACACCATATTAACAAATTGAAGAAAAAAACCATATGATCATCTCAATAGATGCAGAAAAAGCATTTGACAAAATTCAACACACACTTATGATAAAAATTCTCCAAAGTGGGCATAGAGGGAACCTACCTCAACATAATAAAGGCCATATATGACAAGTCCACAGCAAACATCATTGTCAATGGTGAAAAACTGAAAGTATTTCCTCTAAGATCAGGAGCAAGACAAGGATGTCCACTCTCGCCACTATTATTCAACATAGTTTTGGAAGTGCTAGGCATGGCGATCTGAGAAGAAAAAGAAATAAAAGGAATACAAATTGGAAAAGAAGAAGTAAAACTGTCACTGTTTGCAGATGACATAATACTGTACATAGAGAATCCTAAAGATGCCACCAGAAAACCACTAGAGCTAATCAATGAATTTGGTAAAGTTGCAGGATACAAAATTAATGCACAGAAATCTCTTGCATTCCTATATGCTAATGATGAAAAATCTGAAAGAGAAATTAAGGAAACACTCCCATTTACCATTGCAACAAAAAGAATCAAATACCTAGGAATAAACCTACCTAGGGAGACAAAAGACCTGTATGCAGAAAACTATAAGACACTGATGAAAGAAATTAAAGATGATACAAACAGATGGAGAGATATACCATGTTCTTGGATTGGAAGAATCAATATTATGAAAATGACTATACTACTCAAAGCAATCAACAGATTCAATGCAACCCCTATCAAGTTACCAATGGCATTTTTTACAGAGCTAGAACAAAAAATCTTAAAATTTGTATGGAGACACAAAAGACCCCAAATAGCCAAAGCAGTCTTGAGGGAAAAAAACGGAGCTGGAGGAATCAGACTCCCTGACTTCAGACTATACTACAAAGCTACAGTAATCAAGACACTATGGTACTGGCACAAAAACAGAAATATAGCTCAATGGAGCAGGATAGAAAGTCCAGAGATAAACCCACGCACCTATGGTCAACTAATCTATGACAAAGGAGGCAAGGATATACAATGGAGAAAAGACAGTCTCTTCAATAAGTGGTGCTGGGAAAACTGGACAGCTACATGTAAAAGTATGAAATTAGAACACTCCCTAACAGCATACACAAAAATAAACTCATAATGGATTAGAGACCTAAATGTAAGATTGGACACTATAAAACCCTTAGAGGAAAACATAGGAAGAACACCCTTTGACATAAATCAGAGCAAGATCTTTTTTGATCCACATCCTAGAGTAATGGAAATAAAAACAAAAATAAACAAATGGGACCTAATGAAACGCAAAAGCTTTTGCAAAGCAAAGGAAACTACAAACAAGATGAAAAGACAACCCTCAGAATGAAGAAAATATTTGCAAACGAATCAACCGAGAAAGGCTTAATCTCCAAAATATATAAACAGCTCATGCAGTTCAATAATAAAGAAACAGACGACCCAATCCAAAAATGGGCAGAAGACCTAAATAGACATTTCTCCAAAGAAGACATACAGATCGCCAAGTAGCACATGAAAAGCTGCTCAACATCACTAATTATTAGAGAAATGCAAGTCAGAACTACCATGAGGTATCATGAGGATTGAGAATGTGAGAGTGAGGGATTTCCCTGGTGGTCCCGTGGCTGGGGCTCTACGCTCCTGTGCGGGGTGGGGGGTGGGGTCCAGGTTTGATCCCTGGGCTGGGAGCTGGATCCCGCATGCTGCAGCTAGAGGGTCCCGTGTGCCGCAACTGGGACCTGGTGCAGCCAAATAGATAAATAAAAATAAAATATTTTTTAAAAAAGAGAATGTGAGAGTGTATATGTGTTGGGGGTAGAGGGTGACAGCTCAGGAATGAAGGTCTGCTTAACTTGGGTTTGGCTGCAGTCGTTGCATGCAAGCATCTCCAACCCTGTCCTGGCACAACTCCACGATGCTCCAGTGCTTCCTGGAGTCCTTTGTATACTTTAGCCCCACCTCCATGCTGATGCCCACTCTCAAGGTCAAGGTGGAAGATATCTAATGAGGGTGGAGTTTTCACCATGGTCCTCCCATGTGCTCCAGTGATGCCTTGTTTACTCAAGTAAATGAGCTTTCTGGGGCAAGCGTTGTTCTGCATAAGGGAAATTTCCATATAACTCAATTTACCACTTTTAGTGCCAAATTTTTTTCTCTAAAATTGAACAGTCTTAATAGAACACTTTTTTTTTTGGCTGTGCCGCGCAACTTGTGGAATCTTAGTTCCCCGACCAGGGGTCGAACCAGTGCCCCTTGCAGTGGAAGTGTGGAATCCTAACCACTGGACTGCCAGGGAATTCCCAGTGGAACACTTCTTAAAATAGATTGTAGAATTATCTGCCTTCTTTCAAAGTGTATATTACGTATAATTTGATCTTTCCTTCGTGTCCCATGGTGCCATGGCTACCAAGATGTGTAGGACTGTTTGCCCAATGGCTCACCTCAGTGTGCTTTTATAGTTCTACCAGCTGGGGTTTTAAAATAACATTTGCTTTTCCCCTCGTATAAAAATATTACATCTTTATTATAGAAAATTTCAAAAATAGAAAAAAGTAGAAAGAAAATTACTCATTTAGACTTAGAAACATTTAGATGTATTTCCTTCTGGTCTCTTTTAAAAATATTTCTTTGAGACATTTTTCTATGTATAGCTTATTTATTCTACTTAGTTGCAGTTTCTTACAGCTTCCACAGATGGTTCTGTGTTGGGAGGCAGAGATATTGAATAATATTGGCCAAACTGAGAAGGAACTTCGAGACTAAAAAGCGAAGCAGGCTGTTCCATAAAGTGCAATTGTGAAGTTTATTGTGAGTAACTTACATACAGGCAGGACTGGGGGGACGACTACGATCCAGAGGCATTCGAAGCTACACTCCCCACCGATGAAAGGGGTACAGGGGAATTTAAAGGGGCCAAAGCTAAAAATAAAATCTGACTACCAAGTGAGAAGCACCGCCTACATTGATGGGAACTGAGGGGTTTTCCTGCCTGAGGGTGCTCATGACCATTAAGCATCCACGTCAGCAAAAGGCACTCTTCCAGTTTTTATATCAGCTGAAGGCAAGGGTAAAAGCTGATAAGGAACTTATCTGGCTTGAGCTAAAGCTCAGTCATGTGCAAAGGGGAGGGGGTAGGAGTGCAGGCCCAAGATGGAGCTGACAAAATGGAGTCAGTGTGGTTCAGCCACACATTCTGTCTCCTCTCTCTCTTAGCCTGTTATTCATCCCTTCTTACTGTCTCTAGGATCACACTGTCCACTCCTCCTCCCTTTCGTAATCTGTGACTTCTAAACTGAGCAGGAGAAGGAGTTTACCATGACTATTAAAACTGTAGGCAAAAGTAACAATGGATAGGCTCTTCAAGAAAGCCTGCACTTCACATCACCATAGTCACATATGTGGGTTTTGAAACGGCTGCTCCAGCCAATCAGCAGATTTCTTGGTTTTCCTGCTCCATTCCACATGTGTGAGATTCCTAGAAAGTCTACTCTTCCCTTAAAGGTGTTGATACCATTCTGCAAGTACCTCTTGTCATTGACTGAGTAAATATTTGATTAAATTTTAAGTACCTTGAGGGTAGGGACTATCTTCTAACAATACCTTGTATTATGCTCCACACGTGATAGGCACTCTAGAAATGCTTTTGCTGAATAACATTCAATTGAGATATTCCCAGTCTCAATCTAGACTCCGTTTTACTGATATCCTTTATCTTGATCAAAGTATAGATTTTTACCAAGTTTTAATCTGAATAAGATTAAGAGTGTCTCAAGGAGTGATTGTGGGGGATGTGTGAGTATCCTTTTACCCACTCTCTGCCCACTTCCCATGGCTTCCATGTGGCAAATTATTCCTCTCCCACCCTGACTCAGTGTGAAGCATGTGTCCTGGACCTAAACCAATCAGCATCGCCTTCTCCCAGCCATAGTGATTGGTTCAGACTTGGGGCATTTGACCCAGCTAGACCTAGTTAGAGTGAACTTCAGGACTTCTGGGAATGCTGGGATAAATAAAGATGCCTGCTTCTTTTTGCCGGCTGTGAAATTGGAAGGCTACCCCAGAAGTTCCTTGCTGCCACCTTCCAACCATGAGGTTGCCTTTTCTGAATGAGCTAACGTACGGACATGAGCAGAGCTGTACTGAGAGATAGAAAACAGGGCCTGAGTACATCTTTGAGCCTCTGCATTCCTGTGTATGGCCATGCCTGAAGCCAAATTTACCACTGGTCAGACCACTGTTGCAGGCCGGGGTCTCCAAAAGCAGACACTGAGATGCAATTTGGGGAGCGAGAGGTTTATAAGGGGTCAACACCTGTGAAAGGAGGAGGAAGCAGGATGGGGCAGCAGTGAGGCAGGTCTGACAAAGCCTCAGCCAATACAGCAGGGATCTCCGGAGCAAGTATTTCCTGTCAGAGTTCAAGTCTCAAGGTGGGCTTTTGATCCTCTGCCTTGCTCTGTCGTTGGATATGGGCTCAGAAGGGTGTGACCTTGAGGGAGGTGGCCCTTTGCACTTGAGGCAGCCCTGGAAGGAACTGACAACTGGAGGCTATCACAGCTCTCTTAAGGGAGACCTGGGGGTGCATCTCCGTGTCTAGCACAGTTACATAAGCATTATCATTATTGTTATTACTATGATGATGCTAAACTAGTTTGAGCTGAATTTTCTTCCACTTGCAGCCAAAAGTCTTCAAGTTAATACAGTGATGATTTTGATAGTTAAAGCCCCACTGTGATGTGATAGAGGCAATTCTCTCAGACCCAAATAGCACTTGGATTTAAGTATCTGCGTTTGAGATGTTGAGCAGACATCAGCACTGAAGCTTGACCTGGCATTAGGATTCAGGGACTAATAATGTTGCTCTTGCTTAAATGGTCCCCATGCATCCTTCTGTTATGCTTCTATGCCCACACCTGGCTTCAGAATGTTGGAAGTGGAGCCCTCTGTCAATATTCTTGATTATTTGGAACGGAGGCTATGTCCTCCACAAAAATAAGGGATGTTCTCCTACAGTGAAATAATCACTCACTCAAGGACCCAGAGAATCTCATACTGAGTGAAGTAAGTCAGACACAGAGAGACAAATACCATACCAAATACCATCGCTTATATTTGGAATCTAAAAACTGGTACAAATGAACTTATTTGCAAAACAGAAATAGAGTCACAGATGTAGAAAACAAACGTATGGTTACCAAGTGGGGGAGGGGGGAGGGATAAACTGGGAGATTAGGATTGACATACACACACTACTATATATATATATACTAATAGGAACCTACTGTATAGCACAGGGAACTCTACTCAGTACTCTGTAATGGCCTGTATGGGAAAAGAATCTGAAAAAGAATAGATATATGTATATGTATAACTGATTCACTTTGCTGTATAGCAGAAACTGACACAACATTGTAAATCAACTATACTCCAATAAAAATTAATTAAAAAAATACACCAGGACCCAGACAATCTGATAGTTGGGCCCTGTGGTATATTCAAGATGGCCACAAATTTTTTGCCATTCCTCCCATCAAGTGCTGGACTCTGTCTTCCCACACCTTGAATCTTGACTGGTCTTGTGACTTGCTTTGACCAATGGCATATGGTGAAAGTGTTGTTATGGGATTTCTGAGCCCAGGCCTTAAGAGAGAATGACAGCTTCTGCTTTCTTCCTCTTGGAGTCCAGCTGCCATGCCATAAAGTAGTCCAGGCTAGATTGCTGAATGATTAGAGGCCATGTGGGGAGAGGTCCTGGAGCCTGAGAGGTCATCTTAGAGGTTCCAGCCCCAGCCACCCTTAGAGATCCCAACTGAACACAACTGCATAAGAGATCCCAAGACCAGCCAAAGAACCACCCAGCTGAATTCCAGCCATCCCACAGAATTGTGAGAGATAATAAGCAATAATTATAATAATTATCTTTTTATTTTTAATTGTGGTTATAAACACAAACATGTAATTTACCATCTTAAAGTGTACAGTTCAGTAGTGTTAAGTGTATTCACATTGCTGTGCAACCAACCTCCAGAACTTTTTCATTTTGAAAACTGACACTCTGTACCCATTAAACAACTCCCCTGTCCTCCTTCCTCCCAGCCCCTGTCAATCCCCATTCTGTTTTTTGTTTCTATGAATCTGACTACTTTAGGCACGTCAGGTGAGTGGAATCATACAGTATTTGCCTTTTTGTGACTAGCTTATTTCACTTAGCATAATATCCACGAGGTTTATCCATGTTGAATAAATAATTATTTTAAGCCACTAAGTTTTGGGATGGTTTGTTACACCACAATAGATAGTGGATACAGGATCATCTGACAAGTTTTGTTTTTCAAAAGGAATAAGCATTTTAATTTTTTTCATTAAAGGGTTGGACCTATAGGAGAACTAAGAAGATCAGCTTATCTGCTGATAGTTTGTAGCATATTCCTTTTTTAATAATTGGATTGCATGATAGCACCTTGATTAGGAATCTTTTTCTTTCAGTTTTATCGAGATATAATTGACATTTAATGTTGTGTATGTTTAAGGGATACAGCGTGATGATTTGATACATGCATATATGGTGAACTGGTTACCACAATATGGTTAGTTAACATCTCCATCATCTCACAGTTACCTTTTTTTTTCTACTCTCTTAGCAACATTCACATATATATAGTATTGTTAACTATAGTCACCACTCTGTACGTTAGATCTTAGAACTTATTCATTTTCTAACTGGAAGTTTGTACTCTTTGACCAATATCTCCCCATTTTCCCCACCCACAGCCCCTGGTAACCATCATTCTACTCTCTGTTTCTATGAGTTCAGGTTTTTTAGATTCCACATGTAAGTGAGATCACACAGTATTTGTCTTTCTCTACCTGACTTGTTTAGCATAGCATAATGCCCTCAAGGTCCATCCATATTGTTGCAAATGGCAGGATTTCCTTCCTTTTCATGGCTGAATAATATTCCATTGTGTAGATAGATAGATAGATAACATCTTCTTTACCCATTTAACCATTCACAGACACTTAGATTTTTCCATATCTTGGCTATTGTGAATAATGCTGCATTGAACACTGGAGTGCAGATATCACGACAAGATCCTGATTTCATTTCCTCTGGACATACACACAGAAGTGGAATTGCTTGATCATATGGTAGTTCTATTTTTAATTTTTTTGAGGAACCTCCATACTGTTTTCCACAGTGGCTACACCAATTTACATTCCCACCAACAGTGCACAAAGTTCCCTTTTCTCTGCATCCTCACCAACACTTGTTATCTCTTATTTTTTTGGTAATAACCATTCTAACAGGTGTGAGGTGATATCTCACTGTAGTTTTTTAAAATTAATTAATTAATTAATTTTATTTGTTTATTATTTTTGGTTGCCTTGGGTCTTCATTGCTGTGCACAGGCTTTCTCTAGTTGCGGCAAGTGGGGGCTACTCTTCATTGCGGTGCACGGGCTTCTCATTGTGGTGGCTTCTCTTGTTGTGGAGCATGGGCTCTAGGCACATGGGCTTTATTTGTTGTGGTACGTGGGCTCAGTAGTTGTGGCTCGTGGGCTCTAGAGCGCAGGCTCAGTAGCTATGGTGCACGGGCTTAGTTGCTCCGCGGCATGTGGGATCTTCCCAGACCAGGGCTCGAACCCATGTCCCCTGCATTGGCAGGCGGATTCTTAACCACTGCACCACCAGGGAAGCCCCTCACTGTAGTTTTGATTTGCATTTCCTTGATGATTTGTGATGCTGAGCATCTTCATGTACCTGTTGGCCACTTGTATGTCTTCTTTGGAAAAATGTGTATTTAGGTCCTCTGCCTATCTTTTAATTGGATTGTTTGTTTCTTTTGTTATTGAGTTGTATGAGTTCTTTGTATAATTTGGATATTAATCCCTTATCAGATACATGACTTGTAAATATTTTCTTCTATTCCTTAAGTTGCCTTTTCACTTTGTTGATTGTTTCTTTTGCTGTGCAGAAGCTTTTTAGTTTGATGTAATCCCACTTATTTATTTTTGCTTTTGCTGCTTGTGCTTTTGGTGTCTTAGCGGATATAGCATATTTCAAAAACACTGCTTTAACTTATTCAAACGTTTGGTTTGATAGTGTAGTCAGATTCTTGGAGCTTTGATTTTCACTGCTCGGCTCAAATAGGCTATCCATATAAAGAAACAGGAACTAATGTTAACATTCATTTCAGATGGCCGTACATTTATTTACTGATTCATAGGCCTGGGAAGGAACTTGATGGAATATTTATTTAGCCCGTCTCTAAGCAGACTTATACTAGACAGGTAGAAAACAGGCCTTTTAAAGGAACTAGCAGAATTATTTTAAAGAAACTATGGCACAGTGGTTAAGAGCACAGGCCTGGCTTTAAGTGTGGGCTCTACCATGAATTTTAATACTTTCGTAAAGTGGGCATAATGATAGCACCTATCTCACTATCTCAGTCTTGTAATGAAAACTAAATGACTTAATGCATACAAAGGACATAGTAAACACTCAGTAAATATTGGGTTGGCCAAAAAGTTCGTTCGGGTTTTTCCATACGATTACAGGAAACCTTGAACGAACTTTTTGGCCAACCCAATATATACTATATTAGTAAATCACTCCAGTGTTTAATCACATCTTCAATATCAAAAGCTTCCTTCTACTTTTCAATGTGTGTTTCTAAACTCATATTAAAGCAAATTCAAAAAGAAGAACTCTAGCCATAGAGATAATAGTCTGTTTTCATTCAACAAATAGGTATTGAGCACCTAGAATGTGCCAGGCTCTGTGTGGGGTGAATAAAACGATATTGTTGATCTCAGATCTTGCATTTTAGAGTAATGGGAGACACAAAACGCATAAATAAGCCAAACCAAGATGGCAATAGACTGTGAAATTTGCTGAGAAAGAATTAAACATGGCACTGTAATAGAAAGTAACTGGCAAGAGTAGTGTGCATTTAGATAGGGTCGTCAGAAAAGGTCTCTTTGTGAGGATGACATGTAAACTGAAACTTGGTAGATGAGAAAAAAGCAGACACAAGGGACAGGCAAAGAAATGAGTGGTAAGGCATTTCAAGGAAAGGGAACAGCATGTGCAAAGTCCTAGATGCAAGCCCTGAAACAGGGAAAACATATCCTCTAGTATTTCTCTACAGCTTAACACAGTAAAAGTTCTCTCTTGCTGGAGGAACAGAAAACTGCTACCCAGAGGTATCCATCCTTTCCACTAACACTCTTATCTCATTCATGAGCAGGTAACACTGTTCCATGGTTAGAGCAAACTAGAAAGACTGTGCATGCAAGGGCAAGAGTTGAGAACTGTAACAGAGGTTAATCTGAATGCATTTAATGATATGATCTGGGCAAATTGACCATCAGCCCATCTCTTCGCACTCGTCTTCCAAATGATGTCACCAATCTCTTCACTGCTCAAGTCAGAGCCAGGGGACCCATTCAGTCACCAAGTCTGGTCACTTCTCCCAAGTCAGTCTCTCATCCATCCTCACTGTCATTAATTTGGTTTGGTTCTTATCATTTATTTCCTTCTGAATTACAAAAAGTTACCTCCCAGCTGTTGTAGTGGATTGCAGAAATGGCCACAAATAATTGCAGCTCCTTCCATCAAGAGATGGAATCTCTTTCTCCAGTCCTTGGCTCTGGGCTGGCCCTGACACTTGCTTTGCAGTTGAAGCAATATTGTGTGAATTTCAAGTGAGAGGCTAATGGAACCTTGTGTGCTTCCACTCTTGCTCTGGGAACCCCTACCACTACTGCCATGTGGGCAAACCCAGAATAGCCTGCTGGAGGCTGAGAGACCATGTGGAACAGAGATGAGCCATCCCATCTCAGCTATCCTGGACCAGCCAGCCCCCAGTTGACCCAGCCACTCACAGCAAATGCATGAGCCCAACCAGGTTCAGCCAAGCTTGGCCCAGATCAGCAGAGCTTCCCATCTGAGCCCAGCCCAAATTGCCTAAGCACAAAATAGTGAGATAAATAAATATGGGTTTTTTTTTTTAAGCTATTAAGTTTGGGCTTAGGTTCCTGCCACAGCAAAAAATAAAATAATTTTAAAAAGCTAACTGATACAACTCATTTCCTGGCTTCTGGTTTTGGTCCCACCACAATCAGTGGTCTTTCAAAAACACGACCCAATCATGATGCTCCCCAACATTTTCCCATCACCTTCGTGTAAAACCCAAACTTCTCAGTTGTGCCTCATCATTCGCCACTCAGTCACAGGCTATACCAATTTCCTGCAATTGCCCAAGCATACAATGCATCCTTTCACCTCCATGACTTTGTGAACACCTGTCATGGGCTGCAAATTGTGTTCCCTCTCCAAACTCATATGTTAAAGTCCTCAGGACCTCAGAATGTGACTTATTTGGAGATAGAGCCTTTAAAGAGGCAACTGATGTAAAATGAGGTCATATAAGTGGGCGTTGACCATGTGAGGATGCAGTGCGTAGGCAGTCACCTGAGAGCCAAGGAGAGAGGCCTCAGGAGAAGCCAGCTCTGCCGACACCTTGATCTTGGACTTCCAGCCTCCAGAACTGTGAGATAATAAATGTCTGTTGTTAAACCATCCAGTTTGTGGTATTCTATTATGGGAGCCCTAGCAAACTAATACAATGCTATTCCTTCTACTAGGAATTCCTTCAAACCTCAGTACACCCACACCTGCTACTTCTTCACCTGGCTAATTCTGACTTGTCTTTCACATCGAGCCCACCACCTTGGGGAAGCCTTCCCTAATTCCCTTGAAGCTGGTTAAGTGACCCTGGTCTGTGATTCTTCCCCTGTATGGTGCACTTATCCTGGTGTATTAAAAATTTTTTGTGTGTGGTAAGAACATTTAACGTGAGATCTACATTCTTAACACAATTTTAAGTCTATGATACAGTAATTTTAACCATAGGCACTATGTTGTAAAACAGATCTCTATAACTTAATCAGCTTACATGATTGAAACTTTATACCCACTGAACAGCAACTCCCCATTTCTCCCTTCCCCCGGCCCCTGGCAACCACCATTCTACTCTCTGTTTCTATATGTTTGACTATTTTAGATACCGCATGTAAGTGGTATCGTGCAGTATTCGTCCTTCTGTTATTGGCTTTTCTTCACTTAGCATAATGTTCAGGTTCATCCATGTTGTCACATATGGCAGGTTTTAATTCCTTTCTAAGGCTGAATAATATTACATTGTATGTTTATATTACATTCTCTTTATCCATTCATCTGTTGATGGACATTTAGGTTGTTTTCACATCTTGGCTAATGCTGCAATGAATGTGGGAATGCAGATATATCTCTGAGATCCTGATTTCAATTCTTCACGATAAATACCCAGAAGTGGGATACCTGGATCATATGGTAGTTCTATTTTTAATTTTTTGAGGAACCTCCATACCATTTTCCATAGTGGCTGCACCATTTTACATTCGCACCAACAGGGTACAAATGTTCCAGTTTCTCCACATCCTTGCCAATACTTATCTTTTTTTTTTTGCTGTTGTTAATAACCATCCTAACGGGTATAAAGTGATATCTCCTTATTATTTTGATTTGCATTTCCCCAATAATTAGTGATTTTGAGAATCTTTTCATATACCTGTTGGCTATTTTGTATGTCTTTTTTCGGAGAAATGTCTATTTAAGTCCTTTGCCCATTTTAAAATTGGATTATTTGTTATTTTGCTGTTGAGTTGGAGTTCTTCATACATTTTGGATATTAACTCCTTATCAGGTAGATAGGTTGAAAATATTTTATCCCACTCCATAAGTTGCCTTTTCACTTTGTTGATGGTTTCTTTTGCTGTACAGAAGTCTTTTAGTTTGATGTGGTCTCTGCCCACTAGACTGTGAACACCTAAGGGCAAAGAGTGTGCCTTTCACGTCTTAGTCTCCAGTGCTGAACAGAGTGCCTGGCACACATCATATGTTTAATAAATGCTTGTTGAAATAAAATCATGTCATTTCCTGCCTCCACATTTTCCCAACTCTGTGATTTATTTTCTCACGCTGCCGCCTCACTTGTAATGTTCTTCTCCACATCTTCCCAAGTCCAAATCATACCGTCCTATAAAATTCACCTTAAAAATCATCTTTTGGAGAAATTTTTCTCTGATTGCACCAGCTAGAAGTGATCTTATCTTTCATTTGAATGCCCATTGTACTTTATATGTAGCTCATTTAACGTATTTTTCATTGTTATGTTGCCCAATATCTGAACCCCCTACCTCTGCTGCTCATCCTATAAATTTTTTTTTCATAAATTTATTTATTTATTTTTAGCTGTGTTGGGTCTTCGTTGCTTCGCACAGGCTTTCTCTAGTTACGGCGAGCGGGGGCTACTCTTCGTTGTGGTGCACGGGCTTCTCATGGCGGTGGCTTCTCTTTGTTGGGGAGCATGGGCTCTAGGTGCAGGCTCAGTAGTTCTAGGCGCAGGGCTTCAGTAGTTGTGGCTCGCGGGCTCTAGAGCACAGGCTCAGTAGTTGGGGCGCACGGGCTTAGTTGCTCTGTGGCACGTGGGATCTTCCCGGACCAGAGCTCGAAAAGCTGGTGCTTGCTTTACCTGCCTTCCTTGCAGCTAGGGGGCTGGCACATGATCTAGGCTGAGCCAATGAAACACATCCACCTGGTACTTTGTATCGAAAGCGGGAGAGATGAAGAATTAGCAACAGTGAGGAATGTGTCCCGTGGTGGTGGCAATGGCAACAGCGACGCCCAATCTCCAGGGCAGTGTGCCACTGAGATGCCAGGACCCCAGGGTCACAGTCTACACTCCAGCCTCCAGGAGTCACAGGAAGCAGCAGGGGTGCTTCTGTTGGAATGGTTTGGGGGCACAGTTTGGTCTGTTCTGGCTGCCTTGCTTACCTTGGTCTCTGCTCATTTTCTGAGTGTGATATTCCAGCCTTGCCATTAGCTCTATGAAAAGCCTACATCTGTGGGTGGAGCAGAAGAGCCTTGACTTGTAAAGAATGATAAGGTCCTTACTAGAGAATGGACTTGAGGATATGGGGAGGGGGAAGGGTAAGCTGGGACAAAGTGAGAGAGTGGCATGGACATATATACACTACCAAACGTAAAATAGATAGCTAGTGGGAAGCAGCCGCATAGCACAGGGAGATCAGCTCGGTGCTTTGTGACCACCTAGAGAGGTGGGATAGGGAGGGTGGGAGGGAGGGAGATGCAAGAGGGAAGAGATATGGGAACATACGTATATGTATAACTGATTCACTTTGTTATAAAGCAGAAACTAACACACCATTGTAAAGCAATTATACTCCAATAAAGATGTTAAAAAAAAAAAGCCTCACCCTGAAAAAAAAAAAAAAGAATGATAAGGTCTTTGACGGCAGGGCTCTGACTTGAATTCACTAACTTGATTGCAGAACTTTGTACACAGGAGGAATTCATTAAATATTTCCTAAGTCAATGAAAAAATAATTAGTGATTATTAGATATAGGGAAACCAATTGTTTATAGCTTTCTTTTCCAGTTGTTAGCTTCTGGCATTTTTCATCAATGTCACTTTTCCTTGATATATGGACACTTACCTTCAACATACTCCATATTTAGAGAAAAGACTTTAATTCCTGAAGTTGATTCCATTAAGCTATAATGCCTGCTATAAATTATAGTGCTTATATATGATTGACCCCAGATATTTCACTATTTGGTGAAATGAAGGGTTGAGAGAAGTACTTTAATAACAGTTCTATGATCTGTATGGCTGAATATGGGGAAGGAGGAAACTTGGGCAGAAGACATAGTCACGTGCTTGCTCATGTATATCTTTTTGTATTATTGTTAATAGCCATCCTAACAGGTGAGGTGGACAAACACCCATGCATAAGCAAGTAGAAGGCTGCACATGAAGAAGTGATGATGAATGTGAACCTGTGTGCCTGCATTTGATTGTAAACATGGCTTTGTCCCACCTGGAGAATAGACATTGACTTTAATGCACAGATGGTAGAAGAGGTAGTTTATCTCAGTCAATTTAATCAAAACTGAAAGAAGGAAAGATTCAAACAAATATAACTTGGATATGAGATTTTCTGTTTTGTTCTTGACTTTATTTATTTATTTTTACAATATTGTAATAAGAAAAAAACTTTTAGATGACACCCATAACAATGCAAAGCTACAGCAGTTAATTGTGTCAGCCTTCTGCCTATTATGTAGAAACCCCTCTGAGGCCGCTAGGCTATAAAAATCCTCTTCCATTACCTGGTTTCACCTGAAATCCAGTGGGTCTGAAAGCCCATTATATGCCGTTCAAGGATGGCTATTAGAAAACAGAATAGAGATCATCTCTATTTTGTTCTGGCTCATTCTTTTCTGTTTTTTACTTGCATCTCTTCAGCATTTCCCTGTTTCCATTTCTGCCTATTGCTTCAAATCATTGCAGAAACATTTTTTTTCCTCTTGGCTTTGAGAGATCATGGAACATGATTGGTTTGGGAGGATAGCATGATTTTATTCTCACTGTTTTTGGCAAAAAGAGGGACCAAATAAAACCCTGTAGCTTCAGTTTTAGTCAGAAACAAACCTAGCCTTTGTAGGGAAGCGCACATGATTTCGCCTTTGGAAGATGATTTTAAAACCACTCTTTCCTTTTCTGAGCTCCCTTCAATACACACTGTATCCGTTGGGGATGCTTTAGGTCAGCACTGTCAAGTAGAGCTTTCTTGATGATGAAAATGTTCTAAAATTCTGGCTGTTCAATACATTAGCCACTAGCTCCATGTAGCTATTGAGGATTTGAAATTTGTCGTGTGATTGAGGGACTGAACATTTAATTTTATTGACTTTTAATTAATTAAAATTTAAACAGTCAAATGTGGCTACAACATCATATAAATAGTAGCCAGCCCAGACTGATAAAACCATCTGGTAGGATTAGCAAGAAGCAATCCTCAGATTTCTGCCCTGGTATCCTTAATATGCAGGCCTCCATCCTCATGTCCCTTGACTTGTGGCTGCAAAGGACTGCTGTACCTCTAACCATCATATCTGTATTCCATCAGGAAAAAGGATGAAGAGGAAGAAGAGAAACTAGGAATCATCTGTACTCGTCACAGGGCTTAACTGTAATGGAGATTGGGAAATGGAGTTTTTAGTTTTTATAGCCTTGATAGCAGAGGTAGGCAAGGAGAAAAAAAGAGTTTGAGTCAGCCAATCTATAATGCCTGTCTCAACACCAAAATTTATTAGGCCCTCATGGATTACTGAGAAACTACACATGTGCTTAAAGAAAAATAGCTGATTAGGTAGCTGCCTGGCAAGGGGGCAGGCAGACAGCTAGAATCACCCAGTGTAAAAGTGGTGATGCTCATTTTCAGTTGATGAAATCCAAGAGACTTAAGTGCAGAAAGGTTAAGTGATCTAAGATAATACAATAATACCTTAAAGAGTAGGGATTCTCAAGCTTGGTTGAGGAATGGAATTACCTGGGGAGGTTTTAAAAATCCCAATGCCCAGGCTGTACCCCTGACCAATTCATTCATTCTCAAGGGGGGGATGTTCGGAGTGTAGCTAAGCTTGAGGACTGTGCTGTCTGTTGTGGAATAATAAAGTACCCCAAGACTTTCTGCCTTAAAACAACAATCATTTCTTGGACTTCCCTGGCAGTCCAGTGGTTAAGACTCTGCACTTCCACTGCAGGGCACACAGGTTCAGGGAACTAAGATCCTGCATGCCACATGGTGCGGCCAAAAAAAAAACCAACCCAACAATCATTTCTTATGGTTTATTGTGGTGATTCTTCTCTTCCACGTGGTATTGACAGCAATCATTCTATGATGTGCAGCAAGCAGATGGGCTGGAGGGTCTAAGATAGATCTACTCATGTGCCTGATACCTTGACAGAAATGGTTCTTCAGAGGCTGGGCTCAGCTGGGACTGTTGACTAGAGCATCTACATGTGGCCTCTCTAGCACTGGGGCCTCAAGATAGGGACTTCTTACATGGCTGCTCAGGGGTCTAAGAGAGAATATTACCGTGAATAAGGTAGACCATGACTTAGCCTCGGAAGTAACACAGCGTCACTTGTGTCATACTCTATTGGTTAAAGCAGTCACTGGCTCACCCAGCATCAATGGGAGGGGCATAGATCCCTCCTATCTTAGTCCATTCAGGCTGTTATAACAAAATATCACAGATTGGGTTTTCTTATAAACAAAAGAAAATTTTATTTCTCACAGTTCTGGAGACTGGGAAGTCCAAGATCAAGGCACCAGCATAGTCACATTCTGGTAAGGGCCAGCTTTCTGGTTCATAGCTGGCACCTTCTGTAGTATCCTCATGTGGTGGAAGGGGTGAGGGAGCTCTCTGGGGTCTCTTCTGTAAGGCACTAATTCCATTCATGAAGGCTCCACCCTCATGACTTAAGCACCTCCCAAAGCCCCCACCTCCTAAGCACCTCCCAAAGCCCCCACCTCCCACATCCTAATAGCATTTTGGAGCATTAGGATTTCAACATACGAGCTTTGGGGGGAGGACACAAACATTCAGACCATAGCACCCCCCCAACTCTCAATGGGAGGAAAGTCAAATAATTTGGGGCCATGTTTTAAAACCACCACAGAAGGTTACAGAGCAGTGGTTCTCAAACTTTATTATGCATTTGAATCCTCTGGGATTCCTGTTGAAGTGCACATTCTGATTCAGGTCTGGGATAGAGCCCAAGATTCTATAGCGGGATCCAATGCTGCCGTTCCTCGGACCACACTTTGAGTAGCAAGGGTGTAAGAAAATTCAAACTTCAATCTGGTCAGCTGTGTCTTTCTGATCGCCCCCCACCAAGCACAGTCACTCGGAATCCAATCCTTGTTGCCTTGGTGAGTGTGTGTGTAATAAATGTTGTTAGGAAGGAAGCTCTTGCCCCCTTCAATGAAAGGATTAAAATATCAAATCAGGCTCAAGTGGTGAGCAAAGAAACAGCAGTTGAGTTTTCAGCAAGAACCTATGGTTTTCTTAAGCAGAATCTATCATTTAGCTGAATGCTTTTCCAGGCCAGTCTGGGACCTGGATCACACAGTGAGACCTGGGTTCTCATTCTTGCTTTGCCACCAATTACCTGTGCAGGCATAGGTCAGTTGCATTTATCCCTCAGTTTTCTCATCTGTACAATTAGGTAAATACAGATCTTCCTTAAGGTCTCTTCTGACTCCAACTAGCTCCACAACCCAGTTTCAAAGAGTGGTTACACTTGTTTCACTGAAAATGTAAGTTTGTCTCAAAAATGTAACCAAAGAGACAATATAGCATATTCTGAGGGAATATGGCCTGATTTACCCTCTTGGTCTAGGTGTGCCCTTTGCCTTGGTTAGAAGCACCTGCCCTAGCCTTAGTCCTGGTCAGAACACTTCAAAGTCAGCCTTAATCCTCCCCCACCACAGCCTCTCAGCAGGACAGTATAGCCATAGGTCTCACAGACACTAAATTAGGACACTGAATTTTGATAAGGACAACCACTTCTCCAATGGAAACATTTAACCTCTGTGACAGAATGGATCTAATGGGTAATTAGGTTTCTGCTGTGATAATGCTGTGTAACAAACAATCCTAAAGTTCAGTGTCTTACACAAGCATTTATTTCTCACTCATGGGCCTCAGGGTTAGTTTGGGCAGTTCTGCCTCAGGCTGCAGGTCAAGTTCAGATCTGATAACAGCAGCGACATGGGTCATGTTCTTTTCATGGTGATGGTAGAGGCACAAGATGCCAGGCTAAGCCAAGTAAACACATTTAGAGCCTCTGCTCATGCTGTGTTTGCTATTGTCTCATTGGCCAAAGTAAGTCACATGACCAAGGATGAAGCCCATAGGGCAAGGAAATCTACTCTACCTACTTTACTGGGAGTCCCTGCAAAGTCACATAGCAAAGGGTGTGGTGATATAATGTTAATAAGGGGACAGAGTAAAGATTGGGTACAATAATCCAATCTGCTACTGTGGGGCATAGCTTTTTTCTCCCCAATATTTTATTATGAAAAATTTCAAGCACAGAAAATTTGAAAGAATTTTACAGTGAACACCCATATACTCTCCATCTACATTCTATAATTAATATTTCATTATATTTGATTTATCACATTATCTATCTCTTCATCATCCATCAATCTTATTTTTGATGCATTGCATATATCAGTACATCTCCTCTTAAGTACTTAAGTATGCATAAAGTTAACTGGAGTTTAATATTGTTTGTGGTTAATTTTTTCCTTTGAGATAACAATTACATACATTAAAATGCATGCATCTTAAGTGGACCATTTCATGAGTTTTGAAAAAAGCATACACCTGTGTAACCCAAACTACATTCAAGATATAGAATATTATTATCACCCCAGAAAGTTCCCTTGGGACATAGCTTTTCAGTAGTTTTCTTTTTCATCTCACAAATTTATCAGTGGTAGATCCACATAATGCAGTCTAAAAATTGTTCCACCGCTAAGTGAAACACATAGGAATGAGCAGAAACGCAACAATGGGAAGCCCCATGCTGCCCTTCCTGAGGCCAGCTGGGGCTATGGCCAGAATTACAAAGTGCTCATAGAAGGAGGGCATTTATTTATTTAAAAGTTATTTGTATTTTATTTTATTTTTTTAAAAATTGAAAAGTTTTTAATACAATTTTAAAGGTTACGTTCCAGTTACAGTTATTACAAAATATTGGCTATATTCCCCGTGTTATACAATACATCCTTGAGCCTATCTTACACCCAATAGTTTGTACCTCCCACTCCCCCACCCTTATATTGCCCCCCCCACTGGTAACCACTAATTTGTTCTCTGTGTCTGTGAGTCTGCTTCTTTTCTGTTATATTCACTAGTTTGCTTTATTTTTTAGATTCCACACATAAATGATATCATACAGTACTTGTCTTTCTCTGACTTATTTCCCTTAGCATATCAAAATTATTTTTGAGAGCCACCAGAGCTGCTGCCACTCCACAAGAAACCTCTGTGTGAATTACAAAAATGCTCACTTTCTGGGCAGGTGTAGCTCTTCTCACTTAGCTTGGGGAGCCCAGAGGACCTTTGTGCAAGTTAGGAAAACCCTCATTTTCCCATTTGGAAGCATCCCCACCAGGGTGCAGGTTTGGTGAGCAGGGAGGGCTGGATTTTAGTTCTGGCTAATGTGCTATCCTCTTGGCACACACTCTAGGAAACAACCTGCAAAACCATACACGAAGCCCTAGGTGACTGCTATGCCCTGTGTGCTAGGTGCTGGGGAGACTGCAGTGAGGAAAGCAGACATGATTTCTGGCCTCAAAGAACTTACATTCAAGTAGGACCAACTTACATTCCAGAGTTGAGCGATCTATTCAGCAGCAACTATTCAGCAGTAGTTAGCAGTCTGGACACGTAGTTGATATGTGAACTGCCTGCAGTTGATAAAGACAGACTGAAAATCTTTGAAGTCCAGATACAAGAAAACAATCTCTGACACTGGTGGGATTGAAGTTCAACAGGACTAAGACAGAAATGCTCCCCTAATCACATTCTAAGGCTTTCTCTTCATGGAGAGAAATTTGAAATTAACATTGGAGCCATGGGGTATATTTTGTATTCTCTGCTATCAATACATTCAGACTTCAGTTCATTGTTAGTGAATCATTTCAAGCTGAGACATTCTTGACTAATTCTCACCACTTCCTTTATTTCTTAAGCACCAAGTTGAATGAATCATTTCCAGGGATAGTTCTCATTAATGCCTTCAGGAGCCCAGTAGGTTCTGTACAGACGTGAAGCACTCAGCTTGAGAAAATACAGTGAGGGGATTATGGGAAACTGGAGAGCACATGCCCCCTTACCATATTCAAGTATAATTCAAAAATAATTTTAAAAAATAACAGTATTAATAATAAAATAAACAAATGTGATGGCCAAACAAAATGTACTTACGGAATGGGTTTGGCCAACCTGTGACCTCTGAGGTATATTGATAGAAATGTACACTTAGTGTTCTTATCAGACAGATCAGGTAAGTGGCAGCAGCGCCTGTTATGGAATAGGGTATAGCCCTGTAGGCAGGTCCATTCTTACCTTGGAGTGGAGTATGTTACTCATGCTCTGGGCTGTATGATCTTATTTTTTCTTTAATAAATTTATTTACTTATTTATTTAATTTTTGGCTGCATTGGGTCTTCATTGCTGCGCATGGGCTTTCTCTAGTTGGGTTACTCTTCTTTGCAGTGCGTGGGCTTCTCATGGCGGTGGCTTCTCTTGTTGCGGAGCACAGGCTCTATGCGCCCAGGTTTCAGTAGTTGTGGCTCGTGGGCTCTAGAGCGCAGGCTCAGTAGTTGTGGTGCACGGGCTTAGTTGCTCCACGGCATGTGGGATCTTCCTGGACCAGGGCTTGAACCCATGTCCCCTGCATTGGCAGGCGGATTCTTAACCACTGAGCCACCAGGGAAGCCCTGGGCTGTATGATCTTAAATGAATTAGAGAATGAATGATTGTCTGAAGGAGGTTATGCTGCTGTATCATTTACAATTAAGTTTGCTTGTAAACAACAACCCCCTCCCCCTAACAAATAATAGGATAGAACTTTCTCTCCCATTTCTCTCAGGTAAAGGAAATCTGGAAGTAGGCTGTCCACGAATGGTATAATATCTTCAGTCTCTTCTCTTTTTCCCCTACCATACTCAGAGCACAGCTTCCATCTTCAAGGTCACTTCACGGTCCAAGTTGGCAGGTGATGCTTCAGCCATCAAGTCTGTTTTGCAGGCTGGAAGACAGAAAAAAAAAAAGGTAGGACAAATGGTCATACACTGTTAAGGATCCTACCTGGGAGACCCACCCAATGCTTCCATTCACATTTCACTGAACAGAACTTAGTCCCATAGCCATACCTTGCTGCAAGGGAAGCTGGAAAATTATAGCTTTCTGTTTTTGCTTTTTTGCTGGGCACATTGACTAGGTTTCCGTTACTAAGGAGCAAAGGATAGAAGAAGGGGATATAGGAGGCTGACTAGTTATCTCTGCCTCGGTTGCAAATCAGTGGCTCTTATTGAAACTACTACTGCTAAAATGAGTTTGTAGGAGCTGAAGAATAAATGTTATACAAAGATTATTTGCATAAAGCTGGTCTTCATTTTTTCAGTAGAAGGCAACAGAATCCCCTTTTTTATTGAGTGAAATTCACAAAACATAAAATTAACCATTTAAAGTGAACAATTCAGTGGCATTTAGCGCATTCACAGTGTTGTGCAAACATCATCTCTCTAGTTCCAAAACATTTTCATCACCTCAGTGGAACCTGAACCCATTAAGCAGTTGTTGTCATTCCCCCTTCTCCCCCACCCCTGGTAACCACCAACCTGCATTCAGTCTCTATGGATTTACCTATTCTGGATATTTCATATGAATGGAATCATACAGTATGTGACTTTTTGTGTCTGGCTTCCTTTACTTAGCATGTTTTCAAAGTTCATGCATCTTGTAGCATGTGTCAGTACTTTGTTTCTTTCTCATAGCTGAACACGAAAGGAGCATCCTTTTAGCAGGTACGGTACCTGCCACACTCCATGCCACATTCTAAACAAAGGCCTTTTAATTGGGTATAATATTCCTGAACAGTCTTGCTGAGGCAGACATTGGTACAAGTCCCGAGACCTTGGTGTAAGTATCCTCTTTGTAGCTAATGAATGGATCCTTGATTTTCTATGAAGCAGCAGCCTCACAACTGCACTAAGCCAATTGTGACAATCCCGCTCCTTGTTTTGTCAGCCTCTCTTGCAGCCAGAGGTGGTAACTTAAGCTCTGGGTGATGAGACCCAAGCTGAAGTATGCTGGGACTCAGAGAGATAGGTCTAGAAAATCTTTTGCCTTCTTGACAAAAGGAGAGAGGCTGCAGGGGCCCTTCCCCCATCTTCCTGCTCTGAACCTAGACCCTATGGTTGGAGCTGTTTTACCAAACTGAACTTGGGTCCACTTGCCTGCTGTACAGCACAGCCAATTTACTGACACCAGGTTGAGGTGAAGGAAAGTACAAGCATTTATTGCAGGGTACCAAGCAAGGAGAACAGGCAGCTCATGCTCAAAAGGCCTGAACTCCCTGATGGCTTTCAGGGAAGGGGTTTTAAAGGCAACATTTGGGGTGAGGGTTGCAGCTTGTGGACTTTCTTCTGATTGGTTGGTGGTGAGGTAACAGGGTGATGTTTCAGGAATGCCAATTATCAACCTTCTGGTTCCAATCAGTCTGGGGTCTATGTGCTTGCGCTCAGCACGTAGTCATAATCCTCCACCTGGGTAGGAGGTCTTAGTTCCTGCAGAGCAACTCAAAGATGTGTGTCAGATTGTTATGTATATTCCCTGAGGAGGAACTAGGACTTTGTTTTATTGCTGACTATTGTTTAAATTATCATTACTTTTCTTTTTAAACTGCTTTTTCTTTGTTTCTGCATTCCCTCATTTCCTTAATTAGTAACTGCTTAAGTCTGCTCTTTGGAACTTGGGGAAGACCTAGGAGACTAAAGCCTTTTTCCTACAAACAAGAAATAGGGGATACAGAGGGGCTTTTGTTCCCGGAAAGGCCCTGAAGGGTCCTGCTCAGTTTCAATTCCCCTTTTTCTTTGATACTCCTCAATCCTAAGGGGAACAGGGACGGGACAAGAAAGGGAATAAAGTTTTGGATAGAGAAGTTAATCATAAAATTGGCAGGGGAACTCAGTTTTAGGAGGGACTCGGTTTTAGCTGCAGTATTTGTCTCTCAATCATAAAGGCTGGGCTGTGTGAAGATGCGGTCCTTATATCCTTGAGGCACTGAACCTGTACTAGCAGCTTCCTACAGAGAGGATTCCTGTTATATGAGTAAGATAAACTCCTATTTGCTTTAGCCATTGGGAGACAGGTTTTCTGCTACTTATAGCAAAAGTATTTCTAATAAACCTGATGAGTTCCTTTTAACTGATGAGTTTTCCTGTACATGTCAGAGGCAAAAGTTTACAGCCACCATGGGAAGAAGGATGACGTCTGTGGAGGGGACTCCTAAAGTATACTGTGGCTAACCTCTGACTAGAGTCTGAGGCAGCACTTTTCTAATATGGCTACCGAATCATAAACATGTAGTCTGTGTGGTTTCATGCAGGCATGCAGGTAATGGTACCTGGGTCTTCCCTGTGTCTTCTTGCCCATCTTGCATTACGAAAAGGATAATCTATTTATACTTGTGGTAGTCAACACATCCACAGGATCATCTGTTTATACTTGTGATAGTCAACACATCCACAGAAGTTCCCCAGGGGCTATTCGACCTTAGCTGTCATCAACTCACAGAGTGGTGCACTGCAGCCATCCCTGGGTGGAAGCCCAAATTTGGAGGATGCTAAAAGGAGCTTAAAAAATGCAATACCAACATTTTGCTTAATGTAGTGAGACAGGAGCAGGCAGATAGAAGGGACAAACTTGAACTGTTAATAAAAGCTTTGAGGAGTATCTTTAGCTCATAATAGGCTCTTTTTAAAAATTTTAAAACGTCTTGATAATAAGGTCATTCTCTCCAGCATTTGCTTAACTATCTTCAGATTACTTTAAGATAATTAAAACGAATCTGGAGGTTTCCCAAGGCTTTGCTTAAATGATTCACATTTAGAGGAATTTCAGTGTGTTTAATAAGAAACATAAAACTATGAGTGTCTAGAAATGACTTTGCCTTTTTTCAAGAGAATCTGAACTGAGACTGAATTTGAATTGAGAGGGATTTTCGGCCTTTGGAAATAGAAGAAAAAATGGAGCACTGTGATTTGGGGATGATAAAATAGCTGAAAAAAAAACCCCAAACCTTTTCTTTTATATTTAAAAGTAACTTTAATTTGGAATATGTTACAAGGGTATTATAGCATTAAATACATAAAATATATTTAAATCCTTTCAGTTTTCCAAGACTGCACTGAATTTTAACTATACATATTTACTGACACAGATCAAGTAAGTGGATTCCATAGAAATAGATCAATGAAAGTAAGAAGAGGGCAGAAAATATATTAGACAAAAACAAGTGATAACTAAAAAGATATGAATTCTAAATAAAGTAGATGATCAAAAAGCCACATGAGGTACCTTGGAAAAATATAGAACTCACAAAATGACTTCCAGTTTAATTGTATTATATGTATATAGCTAAACATTTTTTAAAAATATCCTCTGCTCTATTTATATATGTTTAATCATTTATTCAGCAAATGTTTTTGAACATCTACTATGTACCAGGCATTGTGCTCAATGCATTATTTAGCTAGAGATAAATATAAAAAGCAACAATAAAAAATACAACAACAACAAAAAAGACTCAATTTCTGCCTCTAAAGAGCTTAATGTAAAGTGGGATATCAACAGATAATTAGATAATGTGATACAACATGGGAAGGGTCATATTACAATTAACCACAAGGTATTAGGGGAAAATATAGGAAACAGACCTAACCCAGATTAAGGAGGCTTCCTGGAATAGGTAGCATCTGAACTGGGCTTTCAACTACTGGCAGCAGGTGTCAGATCAAAATGATTATAAGGCAGACAGAGGAGCATATGCAGCAGCCCAGAGGCATTAAGCTTTCTTGATGCTCTTAGGGAAGAGTGAGAGAGTAGGGGCCACAGCTAGAGATGAATCTAGAGAGGTGGGCAGGGGACAAATCACAAATGTATTAGTTAGTATAGGCTAGATTTTACTGTGGTAATTTATTTTATTTTATTTTATTCTGTTTTATTTTTAAAATTTAGTATTTATTTTTTAATTTATTTTTGGCTGCGTCGGACTTAGTTGCGGCATGCAGGATCTTCCTTGAGGCACGCGGGATCTTTCATTGCGGCACGCAGGCTCTTCACTGTGGCACGTGGGCTTCTTTCTAGTTGTGGAGGGCGGGCTTTCTCTCTCTAGTTGTGGTGCGGAGGCTCCAGGGTGCATGGGCTCTGTAGTTGTGGCATGCGGGTTCCAGAGTGTGTGGGCTCTGTAGTTTGCAGCATGTAGGCTCTCTAGTTGAGGTGTGTGAGCTCAATAGTTGTGGCTCAGGCTTAGCTGTCCCATGGCATGTGGGATCTTAGTTCCCTGATCAGGAATCAAACCCACATCCCCTGCATTGTAAGGCAGATCTTTACCACCGGACCACCAGGGAAGTCCCCTGTGGTAATGTTATTGAGTGCAAGTTTGTGTGTCTGATGCACAGCGAGGCCAAACAAACCAAAAGGTCGGAGTCTGGAGCAGTGAAAGATTTACTGCAGGGCCAAGCAAGGAGAATGGGTGACTCATGCTCAAAAACCCCCAAACTCCCTGATGGTTTTCAGGGAGAAACTTTTATAGGCAAAATTTGGGGTGAGGGCTGCAGGGTGTGTGACTTTCTCCTGATTGGTTGGTGGTGAGGAAACAGGGTGGTGCTTCAGGAATCTCGTGCTCAACCTGAAGTTACCATCCTCTACCAGATTGGGGTCTTTAGTTGAAAATATTCAAAGTGGTTTTTTCTTTTTAATTAAAGACTCAGTAAATTAGTAACTCTCCAGCTTATCTGTGAAAACCTATCAGAGAGTTAATTTTGGACACTTGATTTCCAGTTCTAGAAAACAGGTCCCTCACCATGATGCTAAGATTTATACCCTTAGACTTCATAGTACCCTATGGATGTGCCTGGACTTAAGGGTTCAGCTTTCCTTTCCTGCCACATCCTGCCACATCCTGCCACATTTCAGGGTAACTGAACTTAGGACATATCTCTAGGGGACTTTTTTTTTTCCAAATCATGGTTTTTATTTTACTTTTTATTTGTTTCCAGTTTCATTGAGATCTAATTGACATACATCACTGAGTTTCAAGTGTACAGCATAAAGGTTTGACTTACATTATGAAATGTTTAGGGCACTTCTTGAAGCCTTAACGACCTCCTTAAACCAATATAAAATTGGAGAATGTCCAAGGGTAACAAAAGGGTTTGTTAACACATAATGTGGAGGAATTATTTAGATCAACACACAGTAAAATGTAGTTTTTAATATACACTTGTATGAATTTAACATGTGTACAGATTCATATAACCACTACAACAATCAGGATACAGAGCAATTCTGTCTCCCCAAAAACCTCCCTTGTGCTATCTGTTTATAATTACACTCTTCCTCTCCTACTAACTCCTGGCAACTACTGATCTGTTCTCCGTAACTATAGTTTTGTCTTTTCAGGAATGTCCTAAAAACTATGTGAAGGGTTGGAGGTGGTAGCTAACACTATGGTGATAATCATTTTGTAATTTATAAATGTATCAAATCAACACATTGTACACTTCAACTTACAATGTTATGTGTTGATTATATCTCAATAAAACTGGGAAAAAAAGAGAATGTCATAAAAATAGATTCATATAGTATGCAACCTTTGAGACTGCCACTCATCATAATGCCTCTGAGATTCATTCAAGTTATTAGGTATATCAATTGTTTAGTCCTTTTTATTGTTGAGTAGTATTCCATTGTGTGACGTACTAGAGTTTATTCACGCATCGAAGGACATATGGGTTGTTTCCAGTTTGGGGGGTATTACAAATAAAGTGGTGATTAACTATATATATATAGGTTTTTTTATGAACATAAGTTTCATTCCTCTTGGATATATACCTAGGAGTGGGATTGCTTGCTTTTATGGGTAAATATATATTAATTTTATAAGGAACTGCCAAATTATTTTCCAGAGTGGTTATACCAGTTTGCATTTCCACCTGCAGTGTACAAGAGTTCTAGGTACTTTGCTTTCTCACCTTTATTTGGTATTGTCAGCATTTTTTACTTAAGCCATTCTAATAGGTAGTAATCATGGCATTAATTTTCATTTCTCTAATGGCTACAGATGTTAAACATCTTTTCATGTCATTATTTGTCCTCCACATATCCTCTTTTGTTAAGTGTCAAAGTCTTTTGCCCATTTTTAAATTGAGTTCATTTTTTTGGGCATATGAATATCCAATGATTTCAAACCATTTGTTGAAAAGAATGTACTTTCTCCCTTGAATTGCTTATGTACTTTTGTCAAAAATCAATTCACCATATTTGTGTGTAGACCTACGTCTGGACTCTATTCTATTCCATTGATCTATATATCTATTCTTTCACCAATAATACCTTGCCTTGATTGCTTTATGCCGTATTACTTAATATAGTAGCTTTATAATAAGTCTTAAATTGGGTAGTATGGGGTCTCCAGTTTTATTCTTCTTTTAAAAATTTGTTTTGGCTATTCTAGGTACTTTGATGTTCCTATTAATTTTAGATTTTCCTTGTCTATATTTACAAAAATTTCTTCAGAGACGTTGGCTGGAATTGCATTAAATCTGTACATCAGTTTGGAGGGAATTAACATCTTTGCTAGGTTTCTGATAAATAAACATGGTATGTCTCTCCATTTATTGAGGCCTTCTTTCATTTCTTTCATCAGCGTTTTGTAGTTTTCAGCATATAGATCCTGAACATGTTTTGTTAAATTTATATCTAAGTATTTTCTTTTATTTTCTACTATTGTGAATGATATATTTTAAAAATTGTTACCTCAAATTGCACATGGCTAGTACATAGCAATAGTTCTAGGATTTTATGGATTCCTTGGGATCTTCTAAGTAGACGATGATGTCCATCTGTGAATAGGAGAAATTTTCTAATATCCTTTGAGAACTCCTTTTATCCCCCTTCCTTTTCATTTTGTTTCTTCTGGGTTTTTTGTTCCTCTGTTTCCTCAGTATTCGATTTAAATTTATATATTGTGATTTTTGCAATATCTGTATGCCTTTTGTTATTTTTTTCTGCCTTATTGCACTGACTAAGAGTTTCACTCCACTGTTGAATAGGAGTGGTGATAGTGGACCTTCCTGCCTCTTTCCTCATCTTAGGGGGAAATAATTCAGTCTTTAACCTTAAGAATGATATTAGCTGTAGTGGTTTTTTGTTTGTTTTTTGTTTTTGTTTTTATACATGGTCTTTATCAAGTTGAGGAAGTTCCCTTTTATTCCTGTTTTGCTGAAAGTTGTTATCATGAATGGACAAGTCAACAATTTTGTCAAATACTTTCTCTGCACCAATATGATCATGTGTTTTTTCTTTAGATAGTTAATATTGTAGATTTCATTGATTAATTGTCTCATGTTAAACCAGCCTTGCAATCCCAGGAAAAACACCACTTGGTTATGATGTATACTTCTTTTTTTTGTTAGATTCAATTTGCTAATACTTTGTTGGGGAGTTTTATGTCTAAGTTCATGAGAGATAGTGTTCTGCAGCTTTCTTTTCTTGAACTGTCTGTCGGTTTTGGTATCAGGGTAATGTTGGCCTCATAAAATGAGAAGTGTTCATTCCTCTCATATTTTCTCTGAGGGATTGTGTAGTATTGGTGTTATTTCTTCTTAAAAATTTTCAGTGGAATTTACCAGTGAAACCACCTGGGCCTGTAGAATTCTTCTTTGGAATGTTTTTTACTACGAGTTCAATGTATTCAACAAGTGTATGTGGTATGCTGAATTATGGCCTCCTATATCTATGTCCTAATTTCCAGAACCTGTGGATATATTACCCTACTGGCAAAAGGGACCCTGTAAACGTGATCAAGTTAAAGATCTAGAGATGGGGAGATTACCTGGATTGTCTGAATGGGCCCCAAATGTACTCACAAGAGTCCTTTAAAAAGGGAGGCAAGAAAGTCAAAGGAGGAAGTAGGAGATGTGGCAATGGAAGTAAGGCACTACACTGCTGATTTTGAAGATGGAGGAAAGGACCATGAGGCAGGTAATGCAGCTCCATTAGCTGGAAGAGGCAAGGAAATGGATTTTCCCCTTGAGCCTCCAAAAGGAACCAGCCTTGCTGAATTTAGCCCAGTGAATTTAGCCCAGTGAAACTGATTGCAGACTTTTGTTCCATGTGCACTTAAAGACAATGTGTATTCTGCTGTTGTTGGGTGGAGTGTTCCATAAATGTCAATTACATCCAGTTGGTTGATTGTGTTGTTCAGATCTTCTATATCCTTGCAGATTTTCTGTCTATTAGTTCTATCTATTACAGAGAGAGGAGTATTGAAATCTCCAACTCTAATTGTGGACATGTTTACTTCTCCTTTCAGTTCTGTCGTCTTTTGCCTCGTGTGTTTTAAAGCTCTGGTATTTGATGCACACACATAGCTAGAACTGTGTGGTAGGCAGTCCCTAAGAAGGTGTGTCCAAATGAACTAACCTCTTGATGTTCATGCCTTTGTAATACCCTCCCATTGAGCAGGGGCAGGACCAGGGACTTGCTTCTAATGGGTAGAATATGGCAAAGGTTATGGGATGTCACCCTCTTGATTATCATGTTATATGGCAAAGATGATGAAATGTCGCTCTCATAATTATTTCACATTATGTAAGACTCCATCTTAGCAAACTGGAGTGAGAGATTATCTTTGTTGGATTGATGAAGTAAGCAGCCATGTTGAGGAAACCCACATGGCAAGGAGCTTCAGCCAGCCTCTAGGAACTGCAGGTGGCCTCTCATCTGAGGGTGGCTTCCAAAGGACAGCCAAGAAAAATCTAGGGCCCTTAGTTACTTATACTGCTGCAAGGAAATGAATTCTGCCCCAAACCTGGATGAGTTTGGAAGGGGATTTTTCCCCAGTCAAGCTTATGATGAGACTGCATCCTTAGCTGATACCTAGATTGCAGGCACCTGAAGCAGAGAACCTAGTTAAGTTGTGCCCTGATTTCTGACCTACAAAAACTGTCAGATAACAGATGTGCATTGTTTTAAGTCACTCAGTTTGTGGGTAATTTGTTACACAGCAATAGAAAACTAGTGCAGATTGTAATGTCTTCTTGGTGGATAGATCAGTTATTGTTATGTAATGTCCCTCTTCGTTCCTAGTAATTTTCTTTGCTGGGAAGTCTAAGTCTGATATTAATAAAGTCACTCCAGCTTTCTGTTATTCATGTTTACATGGTATATATGTTTCCATCCTTTTACTTTAAACCTACCTATGTCAGGATATTTGAAGTGAACTTCTTCCTTTCTTTTTTGAATGACAAAGTCAGGTTTATTGCCCTGGGTTAAACCAGTGGAGAAAGGATGTGGGGAGGGGGAGGGTGGACACAGGAAGTGGCTGAAGGCATCCTCCTGGCCTTGGCCTGTGTGGCGTCCTCAGCACTCTGGGAAGCCAACCAGTGTACTTCGGACCTGCTGATCACTTGCTCACGGGCCAGGCCCCCACTAAAGTTCAAGGCGCAACCCAAGGCTCTGCAGAGCAAGCCCCCTTCTCCGTATGGAGTTACCTGCATAGGTCCGAGCACAGAGGAGGGGGCTGCGGTGATGGCCTCTACTGGGGCAGCATCCTTAGGAAGGTGTCTTGGTGGAGGAGAAGGCTGCTGCCTTCTTGGTGGGGGTCTTCAACAGTGCCAGGTTCTCGGGCAGCCCGGTGCTGGCTTTCATCACATCATGTTTGATGTTCTTCCGGATCCTGACCGCTAGGTTTTTCTCAAGCTTTTGCTGCTGCACCATGCTTGCCTTCTTGGGTGTGAGAAACCAATGGCCCTTCCTCGGGCCTGATTCCACTCCAAGGCCGCCGCTGTCTTGCTCTTTGCTGGCTTCTGCACTTGAAGTGAATTTCTAGGCACTTATTTTGGGGTCTTGTTTTTATCCATTATGACATTCTCTCTTAATTGATTTGTATAGACCATTTACCTTTAATGTAGTTATTGATATGTTTGGATTTACGTCTACCATTTTATTATTTGTTTTCTTTTGTTCTCTCTGGTTTTTGTTCCTCCATTTCCCATTTCCTGCCTATTTTTGGGTTCCTTTGAACATGTTTTAGTATTCCATTTAATTCATATATTGTGTTATTAAAATTCTTATCTCTTTGTATATTCTAGGGAATACAACATACATACTTAAGTTTTTACAATCTACCTAGAATCAATATTTTACCAATTCAAGTGGAATATAGAAACCATACTAACATATAGGTCCCTTTATCCCCCTACCCCTTTATGTTATGGTTGTTTGTGTATTACATCTACATATATTGAAAATCCCATTAGATCATGTTATAATTTTTGTTTTCAAAAAGCCTATTTTAAAGAGAAGAACTTCTCTTAGCCATCCTTTTATAGCAGGTCTGCTGTCAATGGATTCTCTCAGTTTTCCTTCTTTGGAGAATGTTTTTATTTCACTGTTATTCCTGAAAGCTATTTTTGCTGGATATATTATTTGGGGTTGACAGTTCTTTCGGTACTTTAAAAATGTTGTGCACTTCCTTATGACCACCTTGGTTTCTGATGAGAAATCCATAGTCATTTGAATTGTCATTATTCTAAATGTAATTTGTTATTTTTCTGCTTTCAATGTACTTTCTTTGCCTTTCTTTTCAACAGTTTGAATATAATACGTGTGGACATTGATTCTTTTGAGTTTGCCCTGTTTGGACTTTGCTGGGGTTCTTGAATCTGCAGGTTTATTTCTTTTGCTAACTTTGGAATGTTTTTAGTTATTATATGCGCACATAATTTTTTTTTCTGTATCACACTCTTTCTCCTGTCCTGGGACTCCAAACATGTGATTGTTAGACCTTTTGTTATTATCCTACAGGTCTTTGTGGCTATATTAATTTATTTCTCAATTTTTCCTCTCTGTTGTTCAAGTTGGATAATTTCTATTGATCTGTCTTCAAATTTACTGACTCATCTTCATTCTGCTACTGAGCCCATTTAGTCACCTTTAAAATTTCAATTATTATATTTTTCAGTTATAACATTTCAGTTTGGTTCTTCTTTTATTGTTTACTCCTTTGCTGAGACTTTCTGTCTTTATATTCATTTCAAGACTGTTTGCTTTAAATTGTTGGAGTATTTTTACACTTGATCTTAGCCAAAAAGTGGAGAAGCGATTGTTGGAGCATTTTTATAATAGCTGCTTTAAAGTGTTTTTTAGATAATTCCAACAGCTATGTCATGTGTCATCTCAGCACTGGTGTCTATTGATTGCCTTTTCAATAGGCAATCAATAGTTGAGATTCTTACGGTTCTTCATGTGCTAAATAATTTTGGGCTGTAGTCTGGACATTTTAAATATTATGTTATGGGGCTTTATATCTTGTTTTAATCCCATGGAGGAATATTCATATTTTTGTTTTAGCTTGTAGTCAACTTGGTTGGGTCCAGATCATAAGCTCTGACCTGCCTTTTGTGGATCATGGCTCCAAAGTCAATTCAGTTTTCAAAAGTTTTACAGTGCTATTTAGATCTGTCCCACATGTGTTTTAACCAGTGGCTAGTCTAGGATCTGGGTGGTGATCTGCTTCTTAGTTCAGTTACCACAGTCTTTGGTATGCTATGTAAGACCAGATCCACATGCAGGTTGGGGTGAATCTAGGAGCTCATAAAACAATGTGATAGGGTTGTTTTCCCAAGCATCTCCCTCTGCATAATCTCCCTGTTACTTTGCTACTCCTTGGAGTTCCCCTTTTCAATTCTTTGGCAAGAAATCTGAGTCTTTATTTACTCCTCTCTGCCGTGCACTTCCTGCAACTTCACCCATGTCTGGGGCCAAGTAGTAGGAGGGCAGAGAGAGAAAAATATATATAAATAGGGGGTTGCCCCACTGGCTTGGGACCATAGCTACTCCAATCAGAGGAAAGATCTCCCCTCCCTTGTCATTTTAGGCACTTGAGAGCACTGCTCCCTCCATTGTCATGGTTGACTCAGCGGTCATAGGGGGGTTGCCTATTGGCTAGGGTGTGAGAGATTGGAGAAAAGACAAAATCGTACTTCCCTATTGTCTCTGAACATTAGGAGATCTATTTCTTGCTCGTCCTGTTATGCTTTCTGTCCATGTCAATGCCCCCTACTGGGTTTTGGGCTGCCTTGAGTCCAGTCCAGTGGCTACCAGAGGGAAAAAAATTGTAAACTCGCTGCCATTTGTTTTACTTCAAATTCGGGTGTTTTTCCTCAAATCACCTGGTACAATGTATTTTTTAGAGTCCTCAAATAGCTGCTCCATGCATTCTGTTCAGGTTTTATAGCTGCATTCAGTGGGAGAGAATGGGTTGAGTGTGATTATTCTGTGTTAACTGGAATCAGAACCTTTGTATCATATACATTAGTTTTCATATATAAATATATATAGATCATGGAGTGTTTTCTTTGGTGTATATTTGTGAATAGCTGGGACTAATCTTTTCATACTCTACCTGAGGCAACCACTTTATACTATAAATACTCTTCTGGTTATCTATTGCTATGGGAGAAATCACCCTCAAACTTAGTAGCTTAAAATAACATAAATTATGTTATTATTATCTCATAGATTCAGGTATTGATTAGGCTCAGCTAGGTGGTTCTTCCTTGGGGGGGGGGCGGTCTCTCATATGTTTACAGTAAAATGGTATCTGGGAATGAAATATCTGAAGGCTCACTCATTCATGTGTGTGGCATTTGGTCTGGGAACATTCAAAAAGTTTGGCTTCTGTGGTGTCTGTCTCTACTGCTATGTGGTCTCTCCATGGTTTCTCCAGCATGGAACCTTCAAGATAGATAGGTTTCTTTTTTTTCCAGCTTTACTGAGGTATGATTGACATATAACATTGTGTAAGTTTAAGGAATACAACATGTTGATTTGATACACATATATATTGCAATATGATTACCACCATAGCATTAGCTAATGCCTCCACCCTGTCACATAATTACCATTTCATTTTTTGTGGTGAGAACATTTAAGCTCTACTCTTTTAGCAACTTTCAAGTATATAGTACAGTATTATTATCTATAATCACCATGCTGTACATTAGATTCCCAGAACTTGTTCATCTTATAACTGGAAGTATGTACTCTTTGACCAACATCTCTCCATCTCTTCCACCCCCCAGACCCTGGTAACCACCACTCTACTCTCTGTTTCTATCAATTTGGTTTTTTTAGATTCTACATATAAGTAAGATCATACAGTATTTGTTTTTCTCTGACTTATTTCAGTTAGCATAACACCCTCAAGGTCCATCCATGTTGTTGCAAATGGCAGGATTTCCTTCTTTCTCATGGCTGAGTAATATTCCATGGTGTATGCATATATCACATCTTCTTTATCCATTCATCTGTTGACAGACACCTAAGTTGTTTCCATATCTTGGCTATTGTGAGTAATGCTGCAATGAACATGGGAGCACAGATATCTCGATGAGATCCTGATTTCAATTTCTTTGGATATATACCCAGGAGTGGGATTGCTGGATCATATGATAGTCCTATTTTTAGTTTTTTGAGGACCCTCAGTACTGTTTTTCATAGTAGCAGCACCAATTTACATTCCCACCAACAGTGCACAAGGGTTCCCTTTTCTCCACATCCTCACCAGCATTTATTATCTCTTGTCTTTTTGATAATAGCCATTCTGACAGGTGTGAGGTGATATCTCATTATGGTCTAGATTTCTTACATGGAAGCTCAGGGCTCCAAAGTGAGTGGAGAGCAAGAGCGTTAAGAGTGAGCCAGGCAGGAACCCGATTGCCTTTTCTGACGTAGCTTTACAAGTTACCACATTCTATTCTTTGAGGCAGTCGTAAGGGTCTACCGAGGTTCAAGGGGGTTGAACATAGATGCCACCTCTTAATGCGGGAGTGGCAAAGTTCTGGAAGAACGTGTGGGATTGGAAACACGGTTTCTGGCGCTTTTGGAAAACACGATCTGCCATAAGTACTAAGAAATCTGTACTTTTAAAGTAGCTCCTGAGTTGTCCTCAGTGTTACCTATAGAGAGAAGCTTTTCCCTTGACTTTTGTGAATCCAAGAGGCTGTGATATTAAATATTATGCTCAGTGAACATGGCTTTCAGTGACTCTCCAGAAATTAGATTTTCAGCAAACATGGCTTTTAGTGAGTCTCCAGAACTTAGATCAAGTTTTCCCATTGGTTAACTTTCTCTGTGACTATCCACATTTTTAGTGTTTGCAGTTTCATTGGGAACCTGCATGGAACTTCAAGGTATATGGATTTTGTAGGGGCTGTGTGACAGTCTGGAGGAACAGGGAGAGATGCTAGCTAAAATCTAGATGAAGAGATTCCCCTGCTGCACAGAAGGTACTGGGCAGCCTTGGCAGCGTGCTCACCTAGAGGGGAACCAGGAAGTCTGCAGTGCTCCACATATCTTTCCTACCTAATACCATCTCTACCCTATTACTACTCCTTTTAGTTAAGCATTGCCCTCTTCAATGAATCCTCTTAAAAATGCAGACTCCTCTGGGAGACAAAACTTGGACAGTTGGTACGGATTTCAGAGTGGTTCAATAAACGCTTATGAGCACAGTGCTAGGCGCTGGGAATTCAGTGATTAATTAACTCAATCTCTCTTTTCTTCCTTGACCAGAGGAACAAGGTAGATTGAAAATTCTTCTTCCTGAGGATTTGTTCCAAGAGGCTTTATCATTTAGAGTCCACTTTACGATTTTTTTTCCAGACCTGGGCCCAGTCTTAAGAATCATCCAAAACTCCCTGGGCTACCAGCAGGTCAACATAAAAGGGCCACTAGGGTAACTGCCCCTCCCCAACCACCTGCTGCTCATCTACCTGGAATGGCAAGTGTCCAGTTCCTTCTGGTTCAACCCGCTTCCCCCTGAGAGTTAGTTACACAGTCCAGAATAAGAAGTCAGCCTACTTGCCAAGTGGTAAAGGTGCTATTTTAACGCTCTTCCCTCATTTCAACCCCTTATCGTTCCTCACTTTGGGTCAGGCTAGAGCCGAGGTTTGAATGAAGCCTGGCGGATTCTGGGAAGCCCGGAATGCTGGAAGGCACTCTGAGAGACGTGGGAAGAGAGGTGTAGGGGGTAACGTGGCTTCGAGGCTCCTCGGCTCCTCCAGAGTCCCCACTTTACTGGGCCCAGGGCGGCTACACACTGGCCGGAGATCAAATACTTCGAGTGGTCCCAGACACAGGACTCGAGACCGCACATCCAAGAGGATGCTCCTGCCAGGCACGGGCGACCTCTGGCGTCCCGTTTACGAAGCACGGCGGCGAGTGCCCAGGAAGTGGCCCCGCGAGCCCAGACGGCCTGGCCAGGTACGCCGGGACCGGGCGAGGAGCTCAGAAGGCAAGGGGCCAGCGGCCCCACCCGCAGGCTGCAGGGCGACAGGCGACCCCGCTGGGGAGGCGGCGCGGCGGGCGCGCGGCACGGCCGGGGGCCGGACAGGTGCGCGGGCGGGGGGCGGTGCTTGGGGATCCTGCGCACTGCGCGCGCCCCTCCCCCAGCGCGGCTCCCGGCGCGGCCCCGGCCCCGGCGCGAGCGGGAGGAGGAGCTGCGGCTGCAGCGGCCACTCGGGCAGGTCGGGGGCGCCACGGGAAGCCGCCGACGGCGCGGGCTGCCGGTCCCAGCGCGCAGGAGGCGCGCGGGCGGCGCTGGGGCCATGGAGCCTGCTGACGCGGCACGCCTCGGCCCGGAGCGGGTGGTTCGGGCGCTGCCACCGCGGCTGCTGCTGCTGCCGCTGCTCCCGCTGCTGCTGGGTCGGGGGCTGCGCGCGGCGGCCTCGGCCTCCTCCTCTGGGGCGGCGGCCGAGGACAGCAGCGCCATGGAGGAGCTCGCCACGGAGAAGGAGGCGGAGGAGAGCCACCGGCAGGACAGCGTGAGCCTGCTCACCTTCATCCTGCTGCTCACGCTCACCATCCTCACCATCTGGCTCTTCAAGCACCGCCGGGTGCGCTTCCTGCACGAGACCGGGCTGGCCATGATCTACGGTGAGCACCCCGCACCCGCGCCCACCGTCCCCGACTCCCCTCAGCCGCCCGGGCTGCTGCGCTCCCCACCGCCCCCCCCCGCTGCCTTGTGCTCCCCCTTCACTTGCCAACGTGTTTCGTTTCTTTTCCGTTTCCCGCTGCGACGGTCTTGGTTCCCAAGGTCAACTGTCTGCATTTTCGGGCTCCCTATTACCATGAAAAAGAATTCCACCCCGTTTCGACGTTTCTTCAAGGGGAACCGGGAAAATGAAAGGCACCGGGATGGCCTGGTTCCGTCCGGTCGGTTCTGTCTCAGCTTCGCCCCCTCTCGCGCCCCCGTCCCCCGCCCCAGTTCAGCTCCACAGGGTGTGTGCGGTGGCGGGAGGTGGGTGACCTCCCAGGGACCGCACCGCCCCAGGAAGCAGGCCACCGTGAGGGTGGGGCGAGGGCTGAGCGTTCCTCGGCTTGGGTAGCGGCTGATGGGGCTTGGTGGATGCCGCCGCGTCCGTGGTCAACCTGGGTGGGCGCCCACTTCTGACATCTGTGTTCCCGGATCTCTTGTGAATAAAGTCGAAGCTTGAAGCACTGTGAAAGGTGAGCGTGGTCCAGGACTTAGACTGGTGCACCGCCATGGCGGGCCTAGTCGGGGAGATGGGCACGCCTCCCACCCTTATGTCCAGGTGGGAAGTTACACCCGGTTACTTGCCTTCTCTAAGCTAAGAGGAGCTTTCCTATTCCTTAGATTGTAAGAAGGACGCGACTTCGAAGGTACATTTAAGGGTGTATGAAGAGGAAAAGTAGTGGTTTTAATTCTGGAGTCAGCCTTCTTTTGTTGTGAAAGGTGGGCTAATGCCACCATCCTTTTCTGGATTTAATGGCACACGGTGTTTTACATGCACAGTGGTCAGCACAAATCTTACATTACAACATGGATGTCAGCCACAATCTGAATCATCCCTCTTCCCCCGCCATGCCCCCCCCCCTTCCGCCCCCACCCCCGCCCACCATGACATGACTCCAAACTGGAACCAAGTATTCTCTTTTTGAATTTAATTCAGTGGAGTGAAGGCCCGCGTTGGCATCCTCATGTGAAATAGATGAGCCCACTTCACGACTGTTCCCAGTAGGGAACATTTGACTTCATCACTTATACTGGAGGGATCTCTCCACTCAATTTCCATTCAGGGTTCCCTGATAGAGAATGGAAAGCAGACACCTTAATCTTTAATGTGACAATTACCCTTGGCCCTGGGCCTTGCTTCTCATGGTTCTTGATTGTTGACAGCCCAGGCTCATGGCCACCAAGGGTATGAAGAGCTGTCGGGGAGCCCTCTAGTTTTAAAGAGGGAGTGGCCTAAACAGGTCTTGAATTGAAACAGGACCAGATCTAAAACTGAGTTTGGTTATTGCAAATTATAGGTGTGAACACAAGTCTGGCCATTCTTTAGCTTTGTGGTTTGTGTCAGTCGGTGATGACTGATGCCCAGGCTGCAGGTAAGCTCGAAGGTTTCCTGAGCAGGTAGCAGAGTGGGGAGTTGAAGCATGTTGTCATTTCAGGCGATTGACTCTGCCATAGCGCAAATGAACATTGCCTTTATATGTATATAGATAGCCATGAAAATATTTTTATTTTATAGCCCTTAGATCCAATTCACTAAAGTACAGTGTGAAATACTTTTAGAAGGTAGATTTGACAGGCTCATAAATACATGCTCAAGTGCATGGAAATGGGATTTAAAAATGGATTTTCTGAGGAGTACTCCATGTTCTTAGCAGCTCAGTCACCTTTATCTTAAGGCTTGAAAACAACAGTGGAATTTTCCTTTGTGGATATGTACTTTTAAAACTCATCTCAATCTTTTAGTCATTGGGATTGTGCTACCAGTGTACTGTTTCATTTTGTCTTGCGGAAATCTGGTTTAATTGATGGTGCTCAGAAAACGCCACATCCTCCCATAGCATTCTGTGTAATTTTGTTCTGTGTCTTTGGGTTTTTTAATCTTACTTTGAAATGCATTAAGAAATTTGTTTGTCAGAGTGAGATGTCCTAGGTTCTGCCAAATATTAATATTTTGATGTGGGTAGCCTATAATTGAGAGAAAATATTTCTCTTTTTCTCAGGGATATTTAGTCTTCTGTTTCAAGTGCCCCCCGCCCCCAAATCTGAATTCTAATGTCATTTGATAAGCTAACTAGCCAATATATACTTAGACTATTGGGATAGGGATTCTGATTAAAATTCGGTATGAAAATCTTCGAATACTTATGTGAATGCAGTACAGATTTCAGGACCTCTCTTTCTTAATAGTAAGAAATCAGATTTCATTTCTCGATATCAATAGAGGAAATGAGTAACTGTCCTGTTGCCTCTGAGTAATAAAGGACAAAAAGATCTAAGGAAACATTTGTTAAGTATCTGCTGTGTGCTGGGTGCCCAACTTAATTTATGGAGGTAACCAATTTAACTTTTAAATGTTGGTAAGTTTTCATGAGTGAAAAGAGTTCAGCTGTGAATTTCAACTCCTTACTTTGACATTTAAAAAAATCTAATTCCTGCCACTTTAAAAATATTTAAGTGGTACTTTGAGAGGGAAGGCTTTAATATTTAAAATAAGTTGTGATATATACATATATATGACACAATGTATTAATATATAGTAATATATTAAAATGTGATAATATATGTATTTGCTGGTGTAGTTGTAAAATATCTCTGGAAGGCCATGCAATAGACTAGTACCATTGGTTTCCTTGTTGGGGAGCAACTAGGTGGGTGGGACGTAGGGGTGGGAGGGAGACATCACGTTAGACCCTTTTGTGCTTTCTTTTTAACTTTGGAAGTGCAATCACCTAATAGCATGTCCATGCCTCCATTCTGTGGCATTGTTGTGGCATTTTAAGATGCTCCTCAAATCATCCAGTTTGATGCCCGCTTCTCCCTATTCAAATCACATCGTTATCAATTTTCTGTGATCTTTCAGCTGTTGACTGTACCCATGAAACTTTTGGAACCCTCTGTTTGGAAGGGAGACAAAACAGGGAAAGGGGAAGAGATTTTCCCTCCTCTTCCTCGCTCCTTTTATCCCACTATCCCCCCAAAAGAGTTGATGTTACTTTAGGAGCGGTGTGTACAGATAGATCCCAAAGGACCTAAGGACAATAAGAGACACGCTGTGAATGCTTAGCATTTAAATTGAAAGGAGTTCCCCTACTCTCCAAGGGACAGTTAGAAGCACTCCTCCTCCTTGGCCACTGGTCCAGGCAGCTACAAGGGAAGGTGACCAAAGACTAGACTCTCCAGGGACGTTGAAGGCAGCCCCCCAGACCCTGCGATGGGAGCTGCAGGGCAGTGGGTAAGGTGCTTGCCTGGCACCAGTCTAACCTGTTTTGTCAGGGCAGGGAGCTCCCAGCTGTCTGGCTCGGTACGTGATTAAGTGCCATCCTGAAGTTACCGAGCCCCGCGTGTCTGTGCAGCAGAAACAGCGAGCGTTTGAGGCAGGGAAAGGTGTCATAAACAGACTGTGTCAGTTAATTGTGGTTCTCTCTCGTGTGTACAGTGGTTCCACTTCCCCCATAATGTTTTTGTGACAACTGATAAAAGGGGCCAGAATATCTAACTTTGCCATGCTAGCCCACCACCTGCTTCTGGCTTCCCCCTCCTCCACGCCCGCCAACTTTCCAAGTACATGTTGGTCAGCCCCTCCAGGTTCTGTGGACCGTGGGCTCATTGTTGTTTTGTTGAAGCTGGATTCCTAAGCACAGGCTGAGGGTGGGTTCAAAGCCAAAATCTGAAAGAGGAAATACGGCTTTTTGCAGTAGCATGAAATTAACATTTGAGCCTGTGAGCAAACATTTCAGAACCACCCTCTTCCTGGTTAATCCGGAGCCCTTATTTATTTATTTATTTTTAAGAGCCCTTCACTTTGGCCCTAGTTGGGGGAAGCTCTGTATAGTCTCTGTTTGGTACCAGATCCCCTGGGTTCAAATGTTGGCCCTGTTACTTATAAAGCTGTGTAACATTGGGCAAGCTCTCTGAGCCTTAGATTCCTCTTTTCAAAAATGGAGACAGTGCCACTCACCTCACAGAATTTTTGTATTATTGTGATATTGTAAAGGTCAAGTGCAGTGTCTGGTACTTACTTGGTAAATATTAGTTCTCATTTTCAATTTAGATTTGTGATTCTTTGGCCAGCATTGCTACTTGAGCAGAGACCTGCTGTAATTTTAAAATGCATTAGGATACAGTTAGTGGGAGTGATGAGAATCATAATTTTTGGTGGGCTATTTGTTAATACTTAGAAAACAATTTACAGGGTAGCTATTCTACTCTTTGATCCAGCAGTCTCCATTCTTGGACTTTATTTTTCAGAAATACATGCACTAGTATGTTACGTTATATAGATGGCAATATTTGTTGCAGCAGAAACAAGTTGCAATACTCATTAAGAAGGAACTGGTTAAACTACAGCACATTCCCACTAAGGAATACTATGCAGCTGGGAAAAAGAGGTGTTTTGAGATGTCCTTTTAGGGCAGCTGCCCACACATAGTGTTGTGGGAAAAAACAAGGCACAGAGCAGTGTGTATAGTATCTCATTTATTTTTTGAAAGTCATATGATGTATATACATAAACATGATGCATATACATTTATATACGATATGTGTGCTCGGGAAGGATGCACAAACTTAGCAGTGGTTATCCTTTGACAGTGGGACCTGTTGTTGAGAGGGAGAGAGGGGAGATGTTACTTTTCCTTTTGTACTCTTCTGAATGGCCTGAAATTTCTATAACACTGACACATTACTTTTGCAATTGAAACGTTTAAAAATAAAGCAAACAAAGAATAGATACATGTATATGTATAACTGAATCACTTTGCTGTACACCCGAAACTAACACAACATTGTTAATCAACTATACTCCAGTATAAAATAAAAATTAAAAAAATAAAGCAAACACCTTTTTTTGTAGCAAAAATGCATTAGAAATAGATTATAAGTTGTGTGGTTCGGTAACATTAGTTATTTAAAAGTTAGAAATGGAAGTAAAATGTGTCTTAAAATTAGAAAAATGACATTTCCTGAAAGCATTTCTTAGAACCTTTTTGGAATGATGTAATTAGAAATCACCATTTCACAGCCCCCAAGGACAGTTGATTTAGACAAGGATTTTCAGTGTATTCCAGAGCCATAGGTGAGGGGTTGTTGGGGAACATGGTACTTGCGTGGTGCTGAGTATCACCCCACAGATTACTTACCTATCACAAAGGAAAGAAGGTACCTTTACAGTGGAGAGGTCTGGCAGTCACCATCTTATACTCAAGTCATCAAATTTATCCTTGGTCCTTGTGGAACTATCTGGTATTATGTGCCTCCTGATGTGTTGCAAGAGGAAGCATACAGCTTTACCTATGTAGTATTCGTCCTCAAAATGTTTCATGTGAATCTAATCGAGGTTTAGGCACATATTCCAGTTTATAGGAAATATAGGGGATAGAGAAATAAGTTATAAAATACCGTGTGAATACGGGCATATCCAAAATATGGGACAGTCTACAAGACAGTTGGTCTTGGTTTCTTCAAAAAGTCTATGTCAAGGGAAACAGATAGGCAAGATAAGTGACTGAATTGTGTCCTCTCAAGATTCATATGTTGAAGTCCCAATCCCCAACATGATGGTCTTTGAAAGTGGGGCCTTTGGGAGGAGATGAGGTTTAGATGGGGTCATGAGGGTGGAGTCTCCATGATGGGATCAGTGCCCTCTCTCTTCTACCATGTGAGGATACAGCAAGAAGGCAGCAACCCACAAGCCAGGAAGAGCATCCTAACCAGACACCGAATCTGCCAGCACCTTGATCTTGGACTTCCCAGCCTCCAGAACTGTGAGAAATAAATGCTGTTTAAACCACCCAGTCTATGGTATTTTGTTCTAGCAGCCTGAGCAGACTAAGACAGTGTTCTGAGTTAATGGAGACCAAAGAGACATAACCAAATGTAGCACAGGACAGTTGATTGGCTCCTGGTTTATGAAAATGAGCTATAAAAATGTGTTGGGGACAGTTGGGGATATTTGAATGTGGACTTGGTATTAGATGATATTAGGAAATTACTGTTATTTTCTTAGGTGTGATAACTGAGGTTATTTATATAGGAGAATGTACTTATTTGGAGATGTAGGCTGAAGTATTTAGGGGTGAAGTGTATGAGTCCTAATGTATGCAACTTTCAAAGAGTTCAGTCGAAAAAAATTCACCACATACATAGAGGAAAAAATATGGCAAAATACTAGCAATTGTTAAATCTAGGTGGTGGATGAAAAGGTGTGCTTTATATTCTTTCAACTTTTTTTATGTTTTGAAATTTTCATTACAATAGAAGATTGGGGGAGATGTTAACCTCCCTGTAACTTCTTAGCTGGTAACTTTGTTAACTGTCCTGTTTAAAATGTTGTACAGGTGAGGCTGTCTACAACCCATCTGTTACTCTCATTAAACTCTTTCTGACATTGTGTAACACTGACTTTAGGTTGCATGAGATGATGTTAGGCTTACATGACTTAAGAATCAGTAACTTCTTTTTCATTTCAGTTTTTTGGTTTGATTTTTAGGTTCACTTGTCTTTTGAAAAACTGCCTCTGTTCCACTTAGAAGAGAGTATATGTTAGGAGACTTTTCTCTTTTGGTTAAATCATGCTCCCTCTCTTAATCATTGTGGATATTTGTATTAGGGTAATGCTAGCTGTTATAATAGACCAACCCCAAATTTCTGTGGCCTAACCAGAGAAGAGTTCATTTTTTACCTATGTAATGGGCCAGTGCAAGGGTCTGGCAGGTGGCTCTCCATGTGGTGATTCAGGGACCAGGTGTCTTCCATCTTGTGGCTTCCCCATCCCTTGGGGCTTTGGAATCCTCTCCCTCCAGCCAACGAATGAGGCAAGAAAAAGAAGATCATATGGGGAAGCCTTACACACTAAGCCTGGAAGTGTTGCACATTGCTTTGCTGCTTCTGTTGGACAGAATTTGGTCATGAGGCCACATCTAACTGGAAGGGAGGCAGGGAAATATCGTCTAATTGGAGTAAGAGGGACAGGTTTGGAAAGCAGCTAGCCAATCTCTGATGAAGTATTTGATGAGTACTTTGTAGTACATAATCCAGAAAAGAGAAGTAGTAGGATTTGCATGCATATTTCTTGTTGTTGTCAGCTGTTGATAAACTAAATTTTGTATTTTAAGTGATCCAGTTTGAAGAGGGCATTCATCTTGAGTTTATGAAGTTGTTTCAATAGACCTATCAGCATTACCTGGGAGCTTGTTAAAAATAGCATGTCTGGCCCCAGACTGACTGAGAATATCTCAGTGGGGCCCAGAAATCTGTGATTCAATACACTACCAAGGTTTTTTTCTTTTAAATACTGAAGTTTGAAACTCACTGCTATAGAATATTTAAGTTTTCACCCTTTAAATACATTCACTATGTTGCTTGTAATTAAATAAATGCAGGAAAGAAATAGCAACTGTTTATTGAGCACCTGCTATAATAGTCAAGCACCATATTAACTATTTTGCATACTTTAAGCCATTTAACCTTCACATCAAATGTATGAAGACTGTATTATTGGCCCCATTCTGCGAGATGAAGAAATTGAAAGTTAGGCTTAGTACCTCATTTGTTTAGAGTCACATGTTTGAGATTGGTAAATGGGGATCTATTAAAGGATGAGATCAATAGGTTGAGGATGTGTTTAGCCAGGATAGAGCAGAACCTGAATCGTGCCCTGATTACCTGGTTCCAGGAGATCTTTGAGGGAAATCCATGCCCAGAGTATAAAACAAAGCAAAGTGATCCTTTATTATTAGCTGGGGCTTTGTCTCCAAACTCCAGTGTACAGCGGCAAGGGGTGAGGCTGGCCAGTTTGGAAGAATCAATTTTCCTATGCTAGATCTGTCTGGGGCCCTTGAATCCAAGTAAAGCCAAGATACCTGCTCATTTGTACCCCAAAGGCCACATTCCAGGTGTTACTCCATTGATATGTGTTATGGACTGAACATTTGTGGCCTCTCAAAAATCATATGTTGAAGTCCTAACTCCCGGGGTGATGATGGTATTGGGACATTTGGCCTTTGGGAAATAATTAGGTCATGAAGGTGGAGCCCTCATGAATGGGATTAGTGCCCTTAAAAAGAGGCCCCAGAGAACTCTCCACCATGTGAGGATACAACAAGAAGTCGTCAGTGTACAACCCAGAAGAGGACTCTCACCAGAACCCGAACATACTGGTACCCTGATCTTGGACTTCAGCCTCCAGAACTGGGAGAAATAAATTTCTCTGGTTTATAGGCTGCACAGCCTATGGTACTTTGTTATAGCAGCCCGAACTAAGACAGTATGACAGAAGGCTCCCAGTGTTATGGAGGAATGTAGTCAAGCGATGATCAGAGTGGCTGCACTAGCCCTTCTCAGGTGGGAGCAGTTGCTTAAAAGTTTTCTCATCTCTAGACATCGCTATCACAGAGGTGGGGAAGCGGGTAGAACTGGGTCTGTCAAGCGCTCGGGTCTCTCTGCTCTTACTGTGCTAGTTGTCACAGGCATATCATAGTCTCCTGGAAAGATTTTCCAAAACACAATACATGAGAAAGAAGCCTGGTGCAGGCAGGAATGTCTCTTTTGTTTGCTCTGTCTCTGCCCCTAGAACAGTGCCTAACCCATAGTAGGTGCTATGGGAATATTTGTTTAATGGATTCTACTTTGTCTAACAAAAAATGAGATGCTGTAATACTGCTTAGCATTAAAGGTCCTTCCTTCAAGTTGTTGTGCCCCGGATTCACACTGAGAGTGAAGTTTCTGAGAAGGAAACCTTTGTTTGTGAAAACATCTGCTTGAATCCCAGCGAACTGTTTAAGAAAGGAGAATGAAGGGATAGGTGAGTATGTGTTTGCAGAAAATTGTATATTTAGCTAATAAGCCACATGGTGGGTTTTTCTTTCTTTTTTTATTGTGGTGAAATATATATAACAAACATAAAATGTCATTTAAATTATTTTAACTGTATAATTCACTAGCATTAATAACATTTATAAAATTGTGTGACCATCACCACTATTTCCAAAATTTTTTCATCACCCCAGATAGAAACCTTGTACTCATTAAGTAATAATGCCCCATTCCTCCCTCACCCTAGCCCCTGATAACCTTTAATCTACTTTCTGTCTCTATGAATTTGCCTGTTCTAGAGATTTCATATAAGTGTATTCATACAATATTTGATCTGTTTCACTTAAAATAATATTTTCAAGGTTCATCCATGTTGTAGCAGGTACATGAACTTCATTCCTTTCTGTGGCTGAATAGTATCCCATTGTATATATATGCTACATTTTGTGTATCCATCCATCAGTTCAGGGACACTTGGGTTGTTTCCACCTTTTGGCTATTGGTGGTATAATACTGCTATGAACATTTGCGTACAAGTGTCTGTTTGAGTTTCTATTTTCAATTCTTTTGAGTATATACCTAGAAGTGGAATTCCTAGGTTGTAGGGTAAGTCTGTGTTTAAATTTTTGAGGAACCACTGAACTGTTTTCCAAAGTGGCTGCAGTATTTTACATTCCCACCACAACGCACAAGGGTTCCAATATCGCCACATCCTTTCCTACTTATTTTCTGTTTTTTTTTAATAGTCACCCTAGTAGTTGTGAAGTGGTAGTTTATTATGGGTTTGATTGATGCTTCCCTAAGGACTAATGATGTTGAGCATCTTTTCATGTGCTCGTTGGCCATTTGTATGTCTTCTTTGGAGAAATGTTCATTCAAGCCTCTGTCTATTTTAAAAATTAGGTTATTTTTTGTTGTTGAGTTGTAGTTCTCTACATATTCTGGATATTATTCTCTTATCAGATATATGATTTGCAAATATTTTCTCCTATCCATTGGGTTGCCTTTTCACTCTATGATAGTGTCCTTTGATGTGCAAAAGTTTTAATTTTGATGAAGTTCAGTTTATCTATTTTTTCTTTTGTTCCTTGTGCTTTTGGTATCGTATTCATTGTAAAATCCAATGCCATGAAGCTTTCCTCCTATATTTTCTTCCAAGAGTTTTATAGTTTATAGCTTTTATTTATTTATTTATTTATTTATTTGGCCACACCACGCGGCTTACAAGATCTTAGTTCACCGACCAGGGATCAAACCCGGCCCTGGCAGTGAAAGCGCCGAGCCCTAACCACTGGACAGCCAGGGAATTCCCTGTTTTAGCTTTTAAATTTAGATCTTTGATCTGTTTTTAGTTAATTTTTGTATATGGTGCTGTTTTCTTAATTTCCTTTTTGGATTGTTCATTACTAATATATAGAAGTATGACTGATTTTTTGTTTTTGGTATTGATTTTATATCCTGCAGCTTTGTTGAATTTGTTTATTATCTCTGACAGTGTGTGTATGTGTGTGTGTGTGTGTGTGTGTGTGTGTGTGTGTGTATTCTTTAGGGTTTTATGTGTGTAAGATCATGTCATCTGCCAGTGGAGATAGTTTTACTTCTTCCTTTCCAGTTTGGATGCCTTTTATTTCCCTTTCTCGCCTAATTGCTCTGGTCAGAACATCCAGTACTACGTTGAATAGAAGTGGTGAAAGCAGGCATCTTTGTCTTGTTCTTGATTTTAGGGGAAAAGGTTTCAGTCTTTCATCATTGAGTATGATGTTAGATGTGTTGTTTTTCACATATGACCTTTATCATATTGAAAATTCCTTTTTATTTCTAGATTATTGGGTGTTTTATAATGAAAAGGTGTTAGATTTGTCAAATGCTTTTTCTGCATGAATTGAGGTGATGATGTGGGTTTTTCCCTTCATTCTATTAATGTGGTATATTACATTGATTGACTTTCATATATTGAGCCACCTTTGCATTCCTGGGATAAATTACATTGGGTCATGGTGTATAATTCTTTTAATATGCTGCTGAATTCTGTTTGCTAGTATTTTGTTGAGGATTTTTGCATCTATGTCTGTAGTTTTCTGTTCTTGTCATGTGTTTGTCTGGCTTTGGTATCAGGGTAATGCTGGCCTCCTAGAGTCAGGAAATGTTCACTCTTTTTCAACTTTTGGGAAGTTTGAGAAGGATTAGTGTTAGTTTTTCTTTAAATGTTTGGTAGAATTCAACAGTGAAGCCATGTGGTTCTGAGCTTTTCTTATTTGGGAGGTTTTTGATTATTGATTCAATCTCCTTGTTATAGATCTATTCAGATTTTCTATTTCTTTTTGAGTCAGTTTTCATAGTTTGTGTCTTTCTAGGAATGTGTTCATTTCCTCCTGAGGGGCTCAACAGTATATTTGAGCAGGCAGAAGAAAGAAGTAGCAGTTTAGGTTTATACTCAACAAATCTTTTCTTATCACTCTTCTCCATATCTACCTCTGTAACACATTTTAGGTAAAGACACACTGACCTCAAATTATCTTAGGGTATTAAAACAGTTGATTCACAGATTACTTTGTGTTGAGTGTAGAACTAACTAGGTGTAGCAGAGACTCCAGTTACCTCCCAATATCCATTCTCCCTTTCATCTTTCTAATGGAACCCTGATTTTTAGCTCAGCATATTTCTGTGCAATGAAAGCACTGCATTTCCTTACCTCTCTTGCAGTTAGGTATGGTCATATGACCAAGTTCTGGCTTAAAGACTAGAAGAAGTGTTGTGTGGGATTAGTGCAAAGTATCCTTAAAAGGAAGGGAGCATGCCCTTCTTCTGCCATGCCTTCTGTCATCTTGAATGTGGATGTTATGGCTAGATCTCCAGCAGCCATGTTGGATCAAGAGGTAACCTTGGGAATGGAAGGCATTTCTGGCAATACAGTTAGATGGAGCTGAGGTCTCTGATAGCATAGAGCTGCCATGCCAGGCTTGGACTACATACTTTTGGACTCCTTGTAAGTGAGAGAGAAATGGGTCTTTGTTGTTTGCTGCTGAACCTAATTGTAACATTTACACCAGGCTCTGAGTTCCACTTGGAACTCGGGTGTCACATATGAGGCTCTTTCAAGGGCCTAATGCAGATGTTCAAGACTACAATGGATATGGCCCTGCTTGGGATTCTAGGAGAGGCTAAAGAGTAGGCAGTACAGATCCAAAAAAAGGGTTTGAGGAAAGGGTTAAGATTTAAAGTACCACTTATATTTTGGAACTGTTTTGGGCATTTGACTATCACCCACACATTTGGTGATTTGCTAGAAAGACTCATGGGATTTAGAGACATTTGTAGTCACAGCTATGGTTTGTTACAGTGAAAGGATACACAGCAGGATCAGCAAGGGAAAAAGACATAATGGGTGGAGTCTGGAAGAGTCTAGATGTGGGCTTCCAAAGGGGTGGGGTTTCACAGAACAAGCTGCTTCCTCCAGCAATTAAATACAGCAGTGCCTGCACAGTGTTTCTGCCTAGGGAAGCTTGCTCAAGACTCGGAGTTTTTTTTCTTTTAATTGGGGACTGATTAGATACTGTTACTGAAATTTCTGATTCCCAGAAGAAGGCAGGTGTTCTCTATGAATTACATTTGCAGAAACTATCTAGCAAGACTGGTATGGCCATATTCAGCATTCCAGGCACATAAAACAACCTTATCAATTAGTAGCATAGGGGATATTTTATCCTGGCCAAGTTCCCAGGAGCTATTGCACGGATCAATCATACAAGCAGGGCCTCCTAGAAATAGCAACATCAGGCCTATTATGTTAACCTTTCCCTGTGTTATCAGTTGACTGTTAGCTTTTTGTGTTCCTGAGGGTTCTTTGGTTTCAAGACACTTTTTTTTTTTTTGGCTGCGCCTCGTGGCATGCAGGATCTTAGTTTCCTGAACAAGAATCAAACCCGTGCCCCTTGCACTGGAAGCACGGAGTCTTAATCACTGGACCGCCGGGGAAGTCCCACTTTTATTTTTAAAATCATTACTTTTTTAGATTTATTAATTTTATTTTAAAAATTATCATAAGTAATATTGACTTTTGGCATACAGTTTTATGAATTTTACAATATATATAGATATGTGTAACCATCACCACAATTGAGGTAAATATTAGTTCCTTCACCCTAAAAAACCCATGTTACCACCCTACTCTGACAACCACTGATCTGTTCTCCATCACTGTTGTTTTGTCTTTTCAAATGTCAACATAAATGGAATCTTTCAGTATGTAACCTTTTGGGATTAGCTTTTTTACTCAGCATAAGACCTTTGAGATTTATCCATGTTGTTGCATGTGTCTATAATTAGTTCATTTTTATTGCTTCCATTTTATGGATATACCATAGTTTATTTGTTTGCAAGTTGAGGGACATTTAGGTTGTTTCCAGTTTTTTTGTGATTATGAATAGAGCTACTATAGATATTAGCATACAGGTTTTTGTGTGAATGTAAGTTTCCATTTTTCTATGGTAAATACCCAGGAGTGGGATTGATGGGTCATAGGGTAAGCATATGTTTAACTTTATAAGGAAACTGCCAAACTGTTTTCTAGAGTAGCTGTACATTCCAACTAGCAATATGTAAGCGTTCCAGTTGCTCCACAGTCTCTTCAGCACTTAGTATTGTTAGTATTTTTAATTTTAGCCATTCTAATAAATGTGTAGTAGTATCTCATCGTGGTTTTAATTTGCATTTCCCTGATGCTGAACATCTTTTCATCTGCTTATTTGCCATTCACGTATTCTTTTTGGTCAAGTGACTGTTCAAGTCTTTTGCCCATTTTCTAATTGTATTGTTTTCTTTGAATTTTGAGAGTTTTTTATATATTCTGGAATCAAGTTTTTTGTTGGATATGTAATATGAAATACATATACACACACACACACACACACACACACACACACACATATATATATATATATATATATATATATTTTTTTTTTTTTTTGGCCACGCCACGCAGCTTGCAGGATCTTAGTTCCCCGACCAGGGATTGAACCCGGGCCCTTGGTAGTGAAAGTGCAGAGTTCTAACCACTGGACCGCCGGGGAATTCCCTCAATTGCCCATATCTGTATGGATGTTTTTCTGGACTTTCTCCTGTGTTCCACTGATATCTGTGTCTAGCTTTGTGCCAGTTCCATACTGTCTTGCTTGCTGCAGCTTTGTAGTGCATCTTAAAATTGGGTAGTGTGAGTCCTCCAATTTTATTCTTTTACAAAATTGTTTTAGTTCAAATCTTCTATATTCTTAATGATTTCCTATGTAGATCTATCAATTATTCACCACAATTTTAGGGCATTTTTATCACTCCCCCCTCAAAGAAACCCTGTATCCATAATCCTTTCAGGTTATTCTTTCTCCTCATATGCATATGTTGATCTCTTCTGAATACCTGAGGTAGAGACCCCTTGTGGATCTCCAGGATTCTTTCTCTGTTTAGGTCTCCTTTCTGGTGCTCAGTCCTAGGAACTTTAGCTGCTTTTGTATCCAGAATCCCAGCTTTGTCAGTTTCAGGAGTTGGCTAGACTTTGTCTCTGTTTTCCCTCCCTATTTTGTGGCTTGGAAACGCTCTTAAGGCAGTAAGCTGGAGCAATCAAGGGCTTACCTCATTTCCCCCCATCTCTCAGGGTTCACTCTTCTTCATTGCCTCATGTCCAGTGTCTTGAAAACCATTATTTCATGTATTTATGTTTGTTTTTGTTTCAGGCATGAAGATAATTCCAGTCCCTCTTTCTCTTTCTTGTCTGGAAGTGGAAGCCTTAATTCCATGAAGGAGTTTTGGTCTTTTTTTTTTTTTTGTCATTGTAACCCCCATACAGACTCTTTTTGTTTTATTTTTCTTGAACTGTGGACTTCATGTGTGTGTCTGTGTTTTTATGCAGTTATGCATTGTTATATACACATGGACACACATGTAAAACAAGTCTACCGTGGATGGTCTTATTCTAGTCTAGGAATCTGTTGGCTACTGTACATTTTTGCTGTTGAGAGAACTGGGGAAGGAAACAATTGCATTCATTAACAGAGTAGGCTATGAATGGGCCAGAGTGATTCTCTTCAGTGACATGAATGAGAGAATTGTCTCTTTTCAATGGCGGTGTTGTGCAGAGTGTTTATGATGGCACTGGAGAGAGACACAGACAAGATGGTGATACCGTAGTGTCGCCTGAAAGAAAAATGCACGACGTGAAAGTTGTGAGTTAAGTTTTATTCGGGGACTTTAGCCTGAGAGGAACTCTGAGGAACTGCTCCTAAGAGGTAATGGAGGAGCTAGAATATGTATGAACTGGTGGGCGACTGCAGTGGCTAATGGCTTGATCCTTGCAGAACTGGAATGGCAGGCAACATTTTTTTTTCTTTACAGTAGTGATTTTTATTCATTGTGGGGAAATCTGGTAAAGAGTGAAGCTCTGATGTGGCAGATGAAGTCCCAATCCCAGTCCACTCAGGAAAAAAGAGGCAAGTAGTACAGTAGGAGACAACTGTGAACCAAGGCATTGGAAGAGCTGAGAAGCCAACCAGCGTGCCTTGAAGCGACCTAGAGATAAGGAACAGCAGGAAGCCACTGTCACCCCTGGGGTGGGCATAGGGAGAAGGTGGTGCTACCAGAGCCCGGGAGTGAGGTCGCCTGAGATACCCTGACTTCTTTCCTCTCACCCTCTAGTCTCTTATCAGTGCCACCCATTGGATTAATTTAACTGGAAGCCACTTGCAAGGGGGCCTGGAAAAGTAGTTTACAGGAGTCCCCCCTCTTTTCCCATCCCCTGCAACACATAGCAGAGCAGCAAAGGGCAGAAAGTGGATCTGAGGGCACATCAGCCCAGGACTGTTGTGAAGGTCCTTCCTCAAATCGAATGCCCATTCTGATTTGCAGTATGTCCAATACCTAGATATGGTCCAGAAGGGAGGAGGAAAGCTGCATGGTCAGGGTCAAAAGAGCCAGTATTCCTATCAGCAGTCTGGGGGAGAGGAAGCTAGGTGTTGAGGCACAAGCTACATTTGCTATGATAATATCTGCTTAAAGGATGAGATGAGGTAATTATGATAAACAGTTGTTCACATTTGAAATGTTAAGTTTATGCATTAACAAACCCCACATCAGCTATTTTTTAAGCTTATCTACTGATGCTGTTTGATTGAGTTATTATATATTATTTAGGGAGAGGAAGTGGTGGTAGATATGAGGAGAGACGGGAGGACCCTTTTTATTTTTATTTTATTTTTATTTTTTATTTGGCCGTGCCACGCGGCTTGCAGGATCTTAGTTCCCTGACCAGGGATTGAACCTGGGCCACGGCAGTGAAAGTGCCAAGTCCTAACCACTGAACTACCAGGGAATTCCCAATAAGTTCTTTTTTTAATGGAAATTATTGCAACCCAGGCAAGAATATCAGTTATTTCAAACTGATCAGAATCCTTGATTAGGTATTAACACTATAAGAATATCCAGTCTGTTTGCTGGATTAACAAAATGTTCAGCCAATTGTTAGTACATTATACTTTGCTTGACACAGTCTTTTAATATTTTAAATATCTAGACTTTGTGGGAAAAGGCTACATATAAGATATAACTACACTTGAAAAACTAATCAACAGCCTTCTGGTTTCAGCTCAGAGATGTGGACTGTAGAGTTCCCATCCTTACAACAAGAAAAAAGAGGGACAAATTGCAAATTAATGACTTTTCTTGAACCCAATGCAAAACTAAGGTTTCCGGGCTTACACCTAACCCCAAATCAGGAGAGATGCAGGTGCCACTGCAGGGAGAAATAGCACATGAGCATTTGCTTACCTGGGATAGACACTGCCAATGTCATATAAGCCAATAAGATTAAATTGTTAATGAATTACTAAAGGTTGGGGGCCATAGGTATAGAAGGTTCTGTCTTGCAGACTTTTCCTTCAGGATCCCCACCAGGTGCTCACAGGGAAGATCAGGGAGACTCCTGAGAAAGTGTCTCCCATGTGCTGGCTAGGATAGCAGAACAACAGCCACTGCCAAACTCTGCCCAGACATGTCTCCTCATCTCCCAAAGGAACAAAAGTCTTAATCTGCAGGAAGAAGGGGAACAAAAACTGGTGGAAACCCACTGCAGCTGGGAAAGGAGAACAGGAAAAACAGAGGAGCTCTACTCTTAGGGAAGGAAAGGAATACCGTAATTCTGGGCACAGAATTTTGCTTGGAAGAGGATCACATGCTTATGGAGGCCACAACCCCAAGACCCGGGGCCACAGTACCTATCTAATATTGATGATTGACCGGAACAGAAGAGACTGCCCCCGTCTCCCACCTCCCCACTACCAAGCTAACAAGCATTAAGTAAACAGCAATAGAACTGATAAAATGGAATCATAAAAAATACTAAATAAGACCTAGAGAAAGCAGAAAGACAGGGAAAAAAAATGAAGAACAAACGGAACAAATAAAAAACAGCTAACAAGATAGATTTTAACCCCACCATATCAGTAATCACTTTAAATGTGAAAATGTGAATGGTCTAAAAGAGATTGTCAGATTGGATTAAAAAAAAAGACATAACATGTATGCATGTTACAAGAAACCCACTTTAATTAGTTAATTAATTAATTAATTAATTAATTAATTTTGGCTGCACAGGGTCTTAGTTGCGGCACTCAGGATCTTTGTTGTGGCATGCGGGATCTTTTTTTAGTTGCAGCATGTGAACTCCTTAGTTGCTGCATGCATGCAGGATCTAGTTCCCCGACTAGGGATCAAACCCAGGCTTCCCCTGCATTGAGAGCTTGGAGTCTTACCCACTGGACCACTAGGGAAGTCCTGAAACCCACTTTAAATATAAAGACATAGATTCAAAGTAAAAGGAAGGATAAAGATACACCATGCAAATGCTAAACAAAAGAAAGCTGAAGTAGCTATGTTAATTTCAAATAAAGTAGACTTCGTAACAAGGAAGATTAAGGACTTGAATTTTATCTGAAAAATCATTTCACCTTTTTCATATAATGTAACGTAATTGCAGGAATGATATCCCATCACCTTTGCCATATTCTTTTGGTTAGAAGCAAGGTAGAAGTCCTACCCACCCAAAACATAGGTAGTCCTCACTTTGCATCAGTCTGATATGTATGAATTTCAGTTACCATGGTTTAGTTAAATAACATCAGTCCCCTAACAACACAGTTCAAATTTCTGGTACCATGGTATATTAACTGTGAGTAACTGCACAAAGTTCAGACTTTCCTGCTAGCTCTTTGTATTACATAAATAACAAATGGACATCAAGATGAGTGACCAGTCTTTCAAAGTCTGTCCATGCTCACTGCCCACCTGTTATTCAGTTTCACACACAGACAGCAAAGCATGCAGTTGGGTTGCCTCCTTGTCTCCCAGTGATAAATCCATGTGACATTTTACAAAAATGGGTAGCTGAAAGAGGGAATTGGCCAACAAAGATGAAAGTGCAGCAGAGAAATGAAAAGTGACGACACTGGAAGAGAAATTTGTATCAAACATAAATGGAATAATAGAAGAACGGGCTGATAGCAGAAATGTTGACGCTGCCACCATTCGAGAAACTCTAAATATACAGCCAGATGAACTTAGTGAAGAACTTACTGATGTAAATGAGCAAAGTGGTTGTGATGAAAAGGACGATGATCCAGAAGAAGTGATGCCAGCAAAAAAACTTCATATTGAAGGGGCTGTTGGAGAGATTTCAAGACATGGAGAGTGCTAAGGTTATAATGTGAAAGCTGATCCTAACCTAGAAAGGAGTGTGACAGTTCACCAAGGCATAGAGAAGACGCTTGCTCTGTATCCCTCTGTGTTGTACAATAAGTTATACAGTGAGAGAAAGCAAGCAAGCACTGTTCAAACTACTTTTGATAAGTTTTCTACAAAGAAATAACCCCTTTTAAAAAATATTTATTTATTTATTTTGGCTACATCAGGTCTTAGTTGCGGCATGCGGACACTTAGTTGCGGCCTGTGGACTCTTAGTTGCGACATGCATGTGGGATCTAGTTTCCCGACCAGGGATCGAACCCGGGCCCCCTGCATTGGGAGCGTGGAGTCTTACCCACTGGACCACCAGGGAAGTCCCAAGAAAAAACCCTTTAATTCTTAATATTTTTGGTGTTTTAAATTACAGGGTACTAAATAAATATAAGTTTTACTATCTTTTCATTTCTCTTTACATTTATAGCCAAGAGTAATAGTCTTTAATGTTTTGATGACATTTTTTAAAGATCATTGAACAATTATATTTTCCCCATTGATTATTAAGATTGCTTTTCTTGCTTTCAGCTTGCATAGTCATTTTTGCAGTTCCCACTACCATGCAGGACTGTTTATACTATTTAGAGATTAAAAAGAATGAAGTAGTAATTCATGCTAAAACATGAATGAACCTCAACATTATGCTAAATGGAAGAAGTCATGCACAAAGGTTGCCTACTGTGTGATTCCATTTACATGAAATGTTTAGAAAAGGCAAATGTATAGAAACAGAAAATACTGGGCTGGCCAAAAAGTTCCTTCGGTTGTAAAGTAAAAATAAAAGACATTTTTCATTTTCACCAAGAACTTTATTGAACAATGTATTCACCATTTTGTTCCACTACCTTCTGCCGTTTTTCAGGCAACTTCATAATTCCATCTTCCCAAAACTTTTTATCTTTTTGAGCAAAGAACTGTTCCAGGTGCCTTTTACAGTCTTCCAGGGAAATGAAATTTTTCCCATTAAGAGAATTTTGTAAAGAATTTTGTAAATAATAAATGGAAATCTGAAGGTACAATGTCTGGTGAATACGGCAGATGAATCAGGACTTCCTAGCTAAGCTGTAACAGTTTTTGTCTGGTCATCAAAGAAACATGCGGTCTTGCGTTATCCTGATGGAAGATTATACGTTTTCTTTTGACTAATTCCGGATGCTTTTTGTCGAGTGCTGCTTTCAGTTGGTCTAAATGGGAGCAGTACTTGTAGAATTAATCATCTTGTTTTCCGGAAGGAACTCATAATAGAGGACTCCCTTCCAATCCCACCATATACACCTTACCTTCTTTGGATGAAGACCGGCGTTTGGTGTGGTTGGTGGTGGTTCATTTCGTTTGCCACATGGTCTCTTCTGTTCCACATTATCGTACAGTATCCACTTTTCATTGCCCATCACAATTTGTTTTAAAAATGGAATGTTCTCATTACGTTTCCGTAGAGAATCACATGGAAATGGAGCTACAATCAAAGTTTCAGTATTTTACTGGAATTAAATTAGCATCACACTGAAGTAGATTGCGATCAAGATGACTATTGTAATCCCTGGAACACCCACTATGGAAATAAAAAATAATTCAAAAATATAGTAAAAAAAAGGAATTGAAATTCCACATACGCACAAATTATATATATATAGAGAGAGAGACAGACAGAGAAAGCATGTGCATGCACACAAGAAAGCAGTGAGAAAGTAAGAAAGAACCAAAATGGCATGAAACAGAGAAAATAAATAGCAAATGTGGCAGTCATAAGTCCAACTATTAAATGTGACTAGACTAAACACTGCAATCAAAAGGCAGACATTGTCACACTAGGAAAAAAAACTGAGATTCAACTCTATGCTGTCTAAAAGACATACTTTAGATGAGGTTTATCAGCCTTGTACCACTGAAGTTTTGGACTGGATAATTCTTGGTTATGGGGGCTATCCTGTGCATTGTAGGGTATTTAGTAGCATCCCTGGTCTTTATCCATTACATGTCAGTAGTAGCCATGCAGTTGTGATAAACATAAATTTCTCCAGCTATTGCCAGATGTCACTTGGGGGACAAAATTGCTCCCTGCTGAGAGCTATGCTTTAGATTCACACACACACGCACATGCACGCAGAGGTTGAAAGTAAAAGGATGGAAAAATACATGCCAGCTAACGCTAATCATAAAAGCACTGGAGTAGCTATGTTATCAGACAAGATAGACTTTAAGGTAAGAAATATTATTGTAGATAAAGAGGGACACTTCATAATGCCATCAGGAAGATATAAAAATTATGAATGTGTACATACCTAAAAACAGCTCCAAAACACATGAAGCAAAAATTGACAGACTTGAAAAGAGAGATGCAATTCAACAATAATGGGTAGGGACTTCTATACCTTTCTCTCAATAATTGAAAGAGCACCTGCATAAAAAGTTAGCAAGGTTACAGAAGATTTAAACAACACCATCAACCTACTTGACCTAACTGGCATTTATAAAACAGTCTACCCAGCAACAGTAAAATACACATCCTTTTTAAGAAGACATGGAACGTTCTACAGAATAGATCATATGCTTGGCCATAAAACAAGTCTTATTAAATTTTAAAAGATTGAAATCATAAAGAATGTTCTCTGACCAAAAAGTAATTGAAGTTGGACTCAACAACAACAAAAGAAATTTAGTAATTTAAATAGTCTATATAGTTTATAACAAGTGTATGTAGCTCTTAATAATTTTATTGTTATTATTTTTTGCCCTTCTTGAGTCTCTTTTGCAAATATCTAAAAATTTTTGAATAGGTAATACATTTACATGGTCCAAATAGAAAAGAAATTTAAAGGAGACACATTGAAAATGTATGCCCCAGTGGGACCTTCAAGATGGCGGAGGAGTAAGATGTGGAGATCACCTTCCTCCCCACAAATACATGAAAAATAAATCTACATGTGGAACAACTCCTACAGAACAGCTGCTGAATGCTGGTAGAAGACCACAGACTTCCCAAAAGGCAAGAAAATTCCCATGTACCTGGGTAGGGCAAAAGAAAAAAGAAAAACAGAGACAGAAGAATAGGGATGGGACCTGCACCTCTGGGAGGGAGCTGTGAAAGAGGAAAAGTTTCCACAGACTAGGAAGCCCCTTCACTGGTGGAGATGGGGGATGGGCAGGTGGAAGCTTCAGAGCCAAGAAGGAGAGTGCAGCAACAGGGGTGCAGAGGGCAAAGTGGAGACATTCCTGCACAAAGGATTGGTGCTGACCAGCACTCACCAGCCTGAGAGGCTTGTCTGCTCACCCGCCGGGATGGGTGGGGGCTGGGAGCTGAGGCTCGGGCTTCGGAGGTCAGATCCCAGGGAGAGGACTGGGGTTGGCTGCGTGAACACAGCCTGAAGGGGGCTCGTGCGCCACAGCTAGCCAGGAGGGAGTCTGGGAAAAAGTCTGGACCTTCCTAAGAGGCAAGAGACCATTGTTTCAGGGTGCGTGAGGAGAGGGGATTCAGAGCACCACCTAAGTGAGCTCCAGAGATGGGCGCGAGCTGCGGCTATCAGCACGGACCCCAGAGACAGGCATGAGACGCTACGGCTGCTGCTGCAGCCACCAAGAAGCCTGTGTGCAAGCACAGGTCACTATCCACACCTCCCCTCCCGGGAGCCTGTGCAGCCAGCCACTGCTGGGGTCCCGTGATCCAGGGACAACTTCCCTGGGAGAATACATGGCATGCCTCAGGCTGTTGCAACGTCACGCTGGTCTCTGCCACTGCAGGCTCGCCCCGCATTCCAATTATGACTACAATACCCCTCCCTCCCCCAGGCCTGAATGAGCAAGAGCCCCCTAATCAGCCACTGTTTTAACCCCCTCCTGTCTGGGCAGGGAACAGATACTAACCTTATACCTAAAGCAATTAGAGAAAGAAGAACAAAAATAACCCTGAGGTTAGGAGAAGGAAAGAAATCTTAAAGATCAGATCAGAAATAAATGAAAAAGAAATGAAGGAAACAATAGCAAATATCAATAAAACTAAAAGCTGGTTCTTTGAAAAGATAAACAAAATTGATAAACCATTAGCCAGACTCATCAAGAAAAAAAGGGAGAAGACTCAAATCAACAGAATTAGAAATGAAAAAGGAGAAGTAACCACTGACACTGCAGAAATACAAACGATCATGAGAGATTACTGCAAGCAACTATATGCCAATAAAATGGACAACCTGGAAGAAATGGACAAATTCTTAGAAAAGCACAACCTTCCGAGACAGAACTAGGAAGAAATAGAAAATATAAACAGACCAATCACAAGCACTGAAATTGAGACTGTGATTAAAAATCTTCCAACAAACAAAAGCCCAGGACCAGATGGCTTCTCGGGAAAATTCTATCAAACATTTAGAGAAGAGCTAACACCTATCCTTCTCAAACTCTTTCAAAATATAGCAGAGGGAGGAACACTCCCAAACTCATTCTACGAGGCCACCATCACCCTGATACCAAAACCAGACAAAGATGTCGCAAAGAAAGAAAACTACAGGCCAATATCACTGATGAACATAGATGCAAAAATCCTCAACAAAATACTAGCAAACAGAATCCAACAGCATGTTAAAAGGATCATACACCATGATCAAGTGGGTTTATCCCAGGAATGCAAGGATTCTTCAATATACGCAAATCAATCAATGTGATACACCGTATTAACAAATTGAAGGATAAAAACCATATGATAATCTCAGTAGATGCAGAAAAAGCTTTTGACAAAATTCAACACCCATTTATGATAAAAACTCTCCAGAAAATAGGCACAGAGGGAACCTACGTCAACATAATAAAGACCATTAATGACAAACCCACAGCTAACATCGTTCTCAATGGTGAAAAACTGAAACCATTTTCTCTAAGATCAGGAACAAGACAAGGTTGCCCACTTTCCCTGCTATTATTCAACATACTTTTGGAAGTTTTAGCCACAGCAATCAGAGAAGAAAAGAAATAAAAGGAATCCAAATCGGAAAAGAAGTAAAACTCACTGTTTGCAGATGACATGATACTATACATAGAGAATCCTAAAGATGCTACCAGAAAACTATTACAACTAATCAATGAATTTGGTAAAGTAGCAGGATACAAAATTAATGCAGAAAAATCTCTTGCATTTCTATACACTAATGATATAAAATCTGAAAGAGAAATTAAGGAAACACTCCCATTTACCACTGCAACAAAAAGAATAAAATACTTAGGAATAAACCTACCTAAGGAGACAAAAGACCTGTACGTGGAAAACTATAAGACACTGATGAAAGAAATTAAAGATGATACAAACAGATCGAGAGATATACTGTGTTCTTGGATTGGAAGAATCAACATTGTGAAAATGACTGTACTACCCAAAGCTATCTACAGATTCAGTGGCATTTTTCACAGAACTAGAACAAAAAAATTCACAATTTGTATGGAAACACAAAAGACCCCAAATAGCCAAAGCAATCTTGAGAAAGAAAAACAGAGCTGGAGGAATCAGGCTCCCTGACTTCAGACTATACTACAAAGCTGCAGTAATCAAGACAGTATGGTACTGGCACAAAACAGAAATATAGATCAATGGAACAGGATAGAGCACCCAGAGATAAACCCACGCACATATGGTCACCTTATCTTTGCTAATGGAGGCAAGAATATACAAGGGAGAAATGGCAGCCTCTTCAGTAAGTGGTGCTGGGAGAACTGGACAGCTACATGTAAAAGAATGAAATTAGAACACTTCCTAATGCCATACACAAAAATAAACTCAAAATGGATTAAGGCCTAAATGTAAGGGCAGACACTATAAAACTCTTAGAGGAAAACATAGACAGAACACTCTATGACATAAATCACAGCAAGATTCTTTTTGACCCACCTCCTAGAGAAATGGAAATAAAAACAAAAATAAACAAATGGGACCTAGTGAAACTTAAAAGCTTTTGCATAGCAAAGGAATCCATAAACAAGACGAAAAGACAACCCTCAGAATCGGAGAAGATATTTGCAAATGAAGCAACTGACAAAGGATTAATCTCCAAAATATACAAGCAGCTCAATAGCAAAAAACAAGCAACCCAATCCAAAAATGGGCAGAAGACCTAAATAGACATTTCTGCAAGGAAGATATACAGATTGCCAACAAACACATAAAAGGATGCTGAACATCACTAATCATTAGAGAAATGAAATCAAAACTACAATGAGGTATCACCTCACACTGGTCAGAATGGCCATCATCAAAAAATCTACAAACAATAAATGCTGGAGAGGGCGTGGAGAAAAGGGAACCCTCTTGCACTGTTGGTGGGAATGTAAATTGATAACAGCCGCTATGGAGAACAGTGTGGAAGTTCCTTAAAAAACTAAAAATAGAACTACCATATGACCCAGCAATCCCACTACTGGGCATATACCCTGAGAAAACCATAATTCGAAAAGAGTCATGTACCACAATGTTCATTGCAGCACTATTTACAATAGCCAGGACATGGAAGCAACCTAAGTGTCCATTGACAGATGAATGGATAAAGATGTGGCACATATATACAATGGAATATTACTCAGCCATAAAAGGAAATGAAACTGAGTTATTTGTAGTGAGGTGCATGGACCTAGATTCTGTCATACAGAGTGAAGTAAGTCAGAAATAGAAAAACAAATACCATATGCTAGCACATATATATGGAATCTAAAAAAAAAAAAAAGTTGGTTCTGATAAACCTAGGGGCAGGACAAGAATAAAGACGCAGACTTAGAGAATGGGCTTGAGGACACGGGGAGGGGGAAGGGTAAGCTGGGACGAAGTGAGAGAGTGGCATGGACATATATACACTACCAAATGTAAAATAGATAGCTAGTGGGAAGCAGCCACATAGCACAGGGAGATCAGCTCGGTGCTTTGTGACCACCTAGAGGGGTGGGATAAGGAAGCTGGGAGGGAGATGCAAGAGGGAGGAGATATGGGGATATATGTATATGTATAGCTGATTCACTTTGTTATACAGCAGAAACCAATACAACATTGTAAAGCAGTTACGCTCCAATAAAGATGTTAAAAAAAACAGAAAATGTATGCCGCATCCCACTGTATTCATTTCTCCTTGACATTGTAGTAACCACTTTTGTCTTTCCTGTATTTCTTCACATAAATATAAGCAAATAACAAATATATGTTCTAATTTCCACCCTTCCTCTGTAAAAGGTAGTATATACCATGTGTCCTGTAGTGCATCTTGTGTTTTTCATTTAAATTATCCTAGAGATGTTGCCATATTAAAACAAAGAAGTCTTCCCCATTCTTTGCTTTTATAGCTGCAAGGTATTCTATTGTGTGGATGTACCAGAATTTAGTCCTTTGGTGGTGGACGCTAGGATGGTTTCCAGTCTTACTGTAACCAAGCAATACTGCACTGGATAACCTTGAACATCTTGTACATGTGTGGTTGTATCTGTGGGATAGATTCCTAGGAGTAAGATTGCTGGCTCAAAAGGTAAATACATTTTCAATTTTGGGTGATATTGCCAGATTCTTTTCATTAGAAGTTGTACTATTTTTCACTCTTACCAGCAATGAAAGTGCCCATTTTCCCAGTCTTGCCAAAAGAATGTGTTGTCAAACTTTTGGATTTTTGTCAATTTGAGAGATAAGAATGGTATCCCAGTGTCATTTAATTTGCATTTCTCTTATAAATAATGATGAATATCTTTTCAAAAGGTTAAGAGCCATTTATATTTTTTTCTTGTAAATTGCCTATTTATATTATTTACCTATTTTTTCCTATGGACTTGTCTGTTTCTTGATTCTAGGACTTTTTTGTTTCACGTCTTTATTGGAGTATAACTGCTTTATAATGGTGTGTTAGTTTCTGCTTTATAACAAACTGAATCATCTATACATATACATATAACCCCATATCCCCTCCCTCTCGCGTCTCCCTCCCACCCTCCCTATCCTGCCCCTCTAGGTGGTCACATAGCACCGAACTGATCTCCCTGTGCTATGCGGCTGCTTCCCACTAGCTAGCTATTTTACATTTGGTAGTGTATATATGTCCATGCCATTCTCTCACTTTGTCTTCTTATGTATACAGTTTGGTGAGTCTTCCCATACACATACACTTGTGTGACCACCACCAAAATCAAGATATAGAACATCTGTCCCCCCAGAAAGTCCTTGTGCATCTTTGCAGAGCATGCCCTCATCCTACCCCAGCCCTCGGCAACTACTGGTCTGTTTTCTGTCCCTATAGTTTAGCCTTTTCTAAAACTTCAAGTGAATGAAGTCATATATTAGGTACCCTTTTGTGTCTAGCTTCTTTTACTTAGCAAAACACTTTTGCAATTCATCCATGTTGTTGTGTGTATCAGTAGTCTGTTTCTTTGTTATTACTGAGCAGTATTCCATTGCATGGATGCATCATGGTTTACTTGCACATTTACCATTCGTTGAACATTTGGGTTGTTTTCAGTTCTGGGTATTATAAATAAAGCTGCTCTGAACATTTGCCTACACGTCTTTGTGTGGGCATGTGTTTTCCTTTCTGTTGGATAAACACCCAAGAGTGAGATTTCTGGGTTGTATGGTAAGTGTATGTTTAACTTTAGAAAAACCTGGCAACCTTTTTCAAAGGGACTGAACATTTTGCATTCCCAGCAGCAGTGTGGAAGATTGCTCCACAGCCTTACCAATTTTTCTTATTTAGGAATTTTTAATTTTAGCCATTCTAGTGTGAAGTGGTATCTTATTGTTGTTTTAATTTGCATCTCCCTAATGATCAACGATGTGGAACTTCTTTTCTTGTGCTTATTTGCCATCTGTATACCTTGTTGTGCTCTGTTCATATTTTTTGGCCCATTTTTAATCTGCTTTTTTCTTTTGGTCTTCTTGAGTTGTGCTTTTATATTTTTTGGGTACAAATTCTTTATCAGATAAGGGGTTTGCAGTATTTTCTCCCTGTCTGTGGCTTGTTTTTTCATTTCCTTAGCAGTGTCTTTTGAAGAGTAGAAGTTTTAGATTTTGATAAAGTCCAATTTGTCAGTTTTTCCCTTTATGGTTTGTACTTTTTGTGTCCATCTTAATGCATTATTAATAAGTTAAATGTTTTGTATATGAAATCAACAGCTCTCCTAGTCATTTATCAACATTTATTTTTACAATAGTAAAGATGAATATATCACTCAAGAGACTGGTAGAATTTCTACATGTAAAACACATAAGGCAATCTGTACTCCAAATTACAAATAGACTTTATAATAAATACAAAAGGCATGCCTTGTTTATATTACTCATGTTGATATGCTGGTCACATGTGATGACATTCTATATCTTGCTGTCGCATGGTCGTTGATCACTAACAGTTAAGGAATACCCAAAATGCCATTGAGGGAGACGTTCAGTTACTTCTGAAGACTGAAGCTGATTTTTGCCTGAGTCAAACTTTGGGACATCCCTCATTTATATTGATTAGTTCTTCGTGTTTGTTTTGGTATTGTTTATTAATTACAGATTTCAGTCTTTCCATAAAGAGACCCAAGTAAGCCCAACCATGATTTTCACAAAATTAAGTCGTATGTTGACTACCCAAGTATTTGTGGCTATTTATTGTACAGGGACACAGACCCTTCTCACAAGGACTGCTATGGGAGTGCTATGTGGAGGAGGTTATTAAGAAATTAGCTTTATGATCCCTCTGGAGCTGCTTCTTCCAGCAAGAGAAACACAAAAATCAAGAGAGTGGTTTGGATTAGGCTTTCGGTCTTTAACATTTCATGTGTGTCCTCACTGTCATCCAGACACTGAGACTTTTAAAATGACGTAGCATTCCTTCACTGTAACAGAATAATTGTGACCCAGCTTTATTTTATTTATTTATTTATTTATTTGAGTTTTATTTTATACAGCAGGTTTTTATTAGTTATCTATTTTATACATATTGGTATATAAATGTCAATCCCAATCTTCCAATTCATCCCACCACCACCACCCTGCCCTCGCTTTCCCCCCTTGGTGTCCATACGTTTGTTCTCTGCATCTGTGTCTCTATTTCTGCCTTGCAAACTGGTTCATCTGTACCACTTTTCTAGATTCCACAAATATGTGTTAATATACGATATTTGTTTTTCTCTTTCTGACTTACTTCACTCTGTATGACAGTCTCTAGGTCCATCCACGTCTCTACAAATGACCCAATTTCGTTCCTTTTTATGGCTGAGTAATATTCCATTGTATATATGTACCACATCTTCTTTATCTATTCATCTGCTGATGGACACTTAGGTTGCTTCCATGTCCTGGCTACTGTAAATAGAGCTGCAATGAACATTTTGGTACATGACTCTTTTTGAATTATGGTTTTCTCAGGGTATATGCCCAGTAGTGGGACTGCTGGGTCATATGGTAGTTCTATTTTTAGTTTTTTAAGGAACCTTCATACTGTTCTCCAGTTGATACAGATAGTGGCTGTATCAATTTACATTCCCACCAACAGTGCAAGAGGGTTCCCTTTTCTCCACACCCTCTCCCGCATTTGTTTCTTGTAGGTTTCTTGATGATGCCCATTCTAACTGGTATGAGGTGATACCTCATTGTAGTTTTGATTTGCATTTCTCTAATAATTAGTGATGTTGAGCAGCTTTTCATGTGCCTCTTGGCCATCTGTATGTCTTCTTTGGGTGACCTAGCTTTGTTAGTTGCTTAATAATGTTTTGCTGAGTTTTTCAGGTTTAAGAGACTATGCTGCGGTGCCAGGTAGTGGGAAGAGGAAATAAAGAAAAGGTTCTGCACCCAAGGAGTTGACACTGAATGGAACACAACTGTCTATGGTGCACCGAAAGCCAGGTCAGGCTGTGTGGCTGAGGTTCGGGCATGTGGGGATTACTGTAGGGCATAACACAGGAAACATAGGATTCAGGAAACAGACTGTGGACCTCATTTGCCCTTTTGGAGTTTTGAGGCTCTGTTCTGTTAAAAGATGGGTTGGCATTTGTAAGCAAAGGTTTGGGTTGATTTAGACCTGCCTTAAGAATGATCTTGGTCTCCCATACTCTGTGTCTTTGGAAACAGTCGAGTTAAGATAATTGGGGGATATTGTGTCTGCCTCGGTTGTTGTATGGAGCTGCACCTGGCTTGGGGAGGTGTCAGTTGGAGTGTGGACCTTTGTCCTGCAGAGGATGGTATAAAAGACTGATGGGAAAAGGGGCTGTGGTGTGTCAACAAGACCCCCAAACGTCTTGGCTCCCACTGTGGCAGTCATTCACCACCGGTGTGGGTGAGGGGACAGAAGAACTGTGTACTGGGGTGGCTTCTGGGCTTCCCATGGAGATGAAGCTGCTGTCCCTGATGTATTTCCTGTCCATATACTACTCTAAAGCGAAGTAAATGTTGTATTAACTGAAAACCTGTTTGGGTCTTGGGAGTCTGATTGCAAGCTTGAACCCATCACTGCGACTGCACTGCTGCCTGGGAATGAGAGGTTAGTGACACGAGCTGGGGAGATGCCTTTAGAGTGGTTGTGTTGGGGATGAGGAGGACCTGAATCAGGGTTATAGCAACGAGATGGTGAGAATAGTGAATATCTGTACCCATCATGGGCACTGAGACTCCCGTTAGCAGTTCTGTTAAGTGGTCTGGGGCAGAAGGGAGAACAGAACTCCAACTACAGCTCTGATGAGAGGTCTGAATGGGGTCAGGGGTTCTTCCTAGCTGTGTAAACATGTATATTTTATTTCATTATTTTATTTTATTTTACTTTTTAAAAATTTAATAAACAATGCTCTCGATATGTGCCAAGTATGATTCCGGGCACTTTATAAATATGAACTCAATTCCTCATAACAGCACAATACCATTTACCATTTACTGATGAGAAAATTGAGGCAAAAAGAAGTAAAGTAACTTGGCTGAGGCCATCCAGCTTAGTAAACGGTGAAGCTGAGATTTTTTTTTTAATATTTATTTATTTGGCTGCATCGGGTCTTAGTTGCGGCCCACAGGATCTTCTTTGCAGCATGCGGGATCTTTCGTTGTGGTGCATGGGCTTCTCTCTCTAGTTGTGGCTCATGGGCTCAGTAGTTACAGCGCATAGGCTTAGTTGCCCCAAGGCATGTGGGATTCCAGTTCCCTCACCAGGGATTGAACCCACGTCCCCTGCATTGGAAGGCAGATTCTTAACCACTGGACCACCAGGGAAGTCCCTTAAGCTGAGATTTGAACCCGGGCAGTCTGACTCCAGAATCCCTGCTTTGAACCATTCCAATTCCTCTAGCTTCTCTTCTGCATTCTTCATCATAGCAAAAGAATGGAATTAGTAGTTGTTTTTTTTAAGGTCATCGTTGATGACTGAGTCAGAACGCTCATGCAGGTTACAGCTGTACAGAGTTATGTCATTGGGCAGTTTCTGGGGAGCACGGATTCCTTACGTGGGTGAGGAGAGCACCTACCCCTTGGCTTGTACCCCTGTACAAGCCAAGGGAAGGCTTATGCTACAGTTGTAGGGCCTCACTTCACATCTGTTGACGCCCTCTGCTACTGAGGCAGCCCTTTCCTCAAAGTTCCTCTTGGCATCTTTTGCAGGGCTCACGGCTGTGATGCTTCTGCAGTCTCCTGCTTCACCTCTTCATAGGAGAGTGAGTGAGTTTGCTTTGGGAGGAAACCCAGGCAAGGTCTGAGCAATGGGTGTGCACTTGGGGCTGGCTCAGGGCTTCAGACATTGCTCTGTTGAGGTTTTTTGCCTTTTCTTGTGAGAAATCTCATTGTTAATACATGGACTGCCCAACCCAGGCCCTTTAGTCACACCAAAGAAAGCAAATTGTTCCTTTTCCAAGATGAGCCTTATAATACCACATTATATTATTTTATTGGGTTGGCCGAAAAGTTCGTTTGGGTTTTTCTGTAAGATGCTACCAAAAACCTGAACGAACTTTTTGGCTAACCCAATGTAATATATTACTTCTCATATCAAGTCCTCCAGTTACGTGTGGTAGTGATTTATGTATTTTATTCATCTTTCTTTTGCTAGGTGGGTAGATTGAATGTGGCTTTTGTATCATGATTTTTATTCTTTGCTACAAAGCAGTGATTTGGTTTCTAGGTCGACATTGCAAGCAGCCTGATGTTTTATCACAGCACTTCAGCTTCCTCTCACTGCTGGCTGACCAGGGGTTGCTGAAATATATTGTCAACTGAAAAAAACCCCACAGAACCTAAGAGTTGAGAGTTATGTTTTATTTTGAGACCTTACTGGGAGACAGCCTCTCACAGGCTCTCTGAAGAACTGATCCAAAGAGGTAAGGGAGGAGCCAGGATATATATATATAGGAGTTTTTGCTAAAAAACCAAAAACCAAAAAAACCCAAACAAACCAACCAAAGAAACCATGTAGTCGAACATCAAAAGATTACTGCTGATCACAAAAAGCAGACATCTCAAGTTAATGGTTTTAGTGTGCTTTTCTATGTGTGGAAAGATGCCGGAGTCTATGCTTATTGATAATATCAAATTATTCCTTTGATATGCATCTTAACTATTTAGGGCCAGTATCCTGTTTTTCCCCCATCCTGAATTCCCCTCAGGGTGGCCGGCAACATTTTGGGTACCTGAACGGCAGGCAACATTCTTTGTTTACTGAAATGGCAGGCCACATTTTTTTGTCCACAGTATTGATCAAGTTATTGGTATTTTCATTGTCCTATTTTGTACCGAATGAAGCATGATACGTCCCACTCTGTGACTGAAGCTGTGAGTGACAGTTATTTCTGTGTGGTGGCCTGAAATGACAGAAGGTTACTGCTTACTGTGGAAGAATCTTCTGGAGGTACCCCCCCATACCTCTGCTTTGAGCCCACAGCAGAACTTGTGAATGGCATCTAGTAAATTGCAGTCTCATTGTTACAATGACCCGCAGACACAAAGGAATAACTTTGTATATAAAGTTTTGGAGCGCTCAGATCACTTATTTAATGCTATTTTTCATGGTTTTATTGGTATATGTGCCTGTGAAAAGACTTTGTGATCAGCATCTGTCTCTTTTTTGGTTACTTTCTTTAATACTCCAATTCTTTGTGTGAAATGCTTAAATTAAATGTCATAAGTGGGGTTGATAAAACTTTTTTCTTGCCTCACTGAACTTTAGTTTTTACAAATAATCTTAGAATAATTCAGGTAACTAAGATTTGGGGAGGAAACAGTTTCTACTTGTACATGAAAAACCTCTATTACTCTCTCTTATGTTCCATTTTCTGCAACAACTCTTATTAGCTAGATTAACTAAAAAACCAGAGGCAATCTTTCATAGAGCACAGGATCATCAAAATAGATTTTTGGTTTATCAACCCTTAGACTAGAATAGAAAATCCACGTTTGTTCTAGTGTTTGTGCAACTAATAGTCCAAACCATGAAGTTATATGTTCATTGAGAATGTAGGAAGCAAAATGGAAAAAAAAAATGCCCCTTGTTGGTGCATGTCACCAACTGCTTTCACTGACTGCACTTAGCACAATACATAATCATCTCTTCTCTTGATTTACTTTTTTATTGGCTACTCCTCCCTACCCGCACTAGACCACAAGGTCCATAAAGGCAAGGCCCATGATGGCCTTATTCGTGATGGCTCCAATACTGGCTGACTGAGAGTCTCCATAGTCTGCAGTGGGTTGGATGGTGATGCATGGAGGGGAGGGTCTTTTCTCAATCCTGGCCCTTCACTTTGGAATCCAAGCTGTGTTGTGATACTTATAATAATTTAAAACTGTGAAGCATCTGAAGATGACTTCACAGGAAACTGAATTTCAAAACTAACTTACTTATTTCTTGGAAGCTTAATGGATGAATTTAAAGAAAGAGGACCATTTGCTCTAGCTTTGTAAGCCAGAGAAACCAGAGGCTGAGGGATGTGCTCTTTTCCCTCAGTCTCCTATTCTCTTGCAGCTCTGATTTCTATCCAGGGTAACATGACCTAGGTGAACTATTTGCATCTTTGAAAATTCCACTCTTCTGCTAGCTGATTAGAGTGGTAAAATGGAAACATATCTTGTGTGTTCTCTATCATTCTGGAGAATTATTAATAAAGTCTCTTTCTGGCAGCTCTCATTGAGTAATTTAATTTTAGAAGTGAAAAGAACATTATCTGTTGGAACACTTGAACCTAAGCAGGCTGTTATATTAAACTCATTTAAGAATAAAAATATTTACTAGAATTTTGTAAGATCAACTCAAAGTTAAATCAAATTATATCTTCAAATAGGATCAGTAAGATAATCAACACAGGAAATATATTTTAAAAGCACTATTAATATCATCGTATGTATTTGGACCAGAGCTAATCATCTTGTGGGAATGCGATTTGAAGTCCTTTCTTCAATCTGTTTGTTCCTAAGTTTGGGTTTTCGTGTATCAGGAGACTTCATCTTTAACATCCACTCATATGATGCTTTATCACTTTTTGGAGAGATTTTGCTCTGGGAATTCAGGATATAGTCTTGGCAGTCTGTTTGTGTAGATGGTTTTGCTTTGATACATCATCTCAGAGATCCCCAGGGTTTATTTGGATGAGAGGCCCCCTTAGCTGAGATTCCCTTCTTCTCTATTTTTCTTGTCTTCCTTTTTTTCTCTCTCTCTTTTTTTTTTTCCTTTTCTCCTCTCTGCCAATGCTGTGAGGAAGGTCTAGGAGGACATCATTGCCAGGGTGATAGCAAGGTGAGTGAGGGGCACTCTGAGGTGTGTTTTTTGTTTTTGTTTTTTATTTTATTTTATTTTTTAGCCATGCTGCGTGGCATGTGGGATCTTAGTTCCCCGACCAGGGATCAAACCTGCGTCCCCTGCATTGGAAGTGCAGAGTCTTAACCACTGGACAGCCAGGGAAGTCCGTCTCTGAGGTGTTGAATAGGACGAGTGTTTATGTGTGAGGGGCAGATGGTGGTAGAAAGTGAAACTGGAGAGGTGGCAGATGCCAGGTCTTTGTGGGCCTTGAACTTGGATTTCTTTTCCATGGGCGATGAAGTCACTGAAGAATTTTAAGCAGGGCTATGGCGTGACTAGCCTTATTTGTGATTCAGAGAAGTTAGTCTGGTGGTGGTTGGAGAATGGATGATTAGGGAACCAGGTTAGAAGCGGAGAGGAAAGTTAAGAAATTATTGTGGAAAGTCCAGGCAGGAGACTGAACCAAAGTAATGTTGGTAAGTTGAACTACTAACTCGCTATGATTGAGCAGGAAGAGTGAGTACTTAAGCAGCAGGGTTGGCAGGACTGGGAAAGGATAGGATGTGGAGGTGATGTGGTGCCCCTCAGTGGTACCAAGCTTTTGTGCTTGAATCAAGTGCTTGAACCAGAGTTGCTTTCTGAGGAAATCTTGTTTGTGATTTTAGAAGCTTTCTTTAGCAGGCAAGAAGATACACTTGGAAACTGTAGCTTATAGAGCTTTTAAATAAACAGCTATTGAGGTCCTCAGTAATGATCTTAGTCATGTTGGTCATTCATCCTGCTTGTGTCAGAAGCCTGGCTGAAAATTTTAGAATTTGAGAATGTTCTTAAGGAAAATATTATATTACTTATTAATTGTTTAAAAAATAATTTCAGCCTAAAACACCAGGAAATGAAAGATTGGACCATAGTATTTTGCCCTCCAGTGTTCCACCCCCAGAGCTGTCCTTATAGAATCAAACTGACATCATGTCTTTAGTTTTCTCTGAGGGCTACTTATGTATGGAATACCTTTGCGTTTTGGAGAAAAATGTTATTAAGGCTATTGTTGACCTTAGTGGTCCTCTTCCCCTCAATTTCCACAAAGACCCTGAGACGGATTCTTCTTGGAGCACAGGACCAACAAAATAATATTTTTAATTTAATCAACCCTTAGTATCTATGGCTGAGTTGCTTTACTGTGCACCTGAAACTATCACAACATTGTTAATCGGCTATACTCCAATATAAAATAAAAAGTTAAAAAAAAAGAAACGAAAACTAGAACTACCATATGATCCAGCAGTTCCATTCCTGGGTATATATCTGAAGAAAACGAAAACACTAATTCAAAAAGATACATGCACCCCAACGTTCATGGCAGCATTATTTACAATAGCCAAGATATGGAAGCAACCTAGGTGTCCATCAACACTGACATTAGCAGCAACATGTGTGGACTTGGAGGGTATAATGCTTAGTGAAATAAGTCATACACAGAAAGACAAATACTGTATGATATCACTTATATGTGGAATCTAAAAAATAAAAAAAGTTAGTAACTATAACAACAACAATAAAAAAATTTATTAACCCTTAGGGTAGAAAACGAAACTCATGTTTATTCTTGTGTTTTCACTTTGCTCTTGTCAGCAAAAAGCACAGAATTTTAAGCTTATTTTCTACGGTTTTCCTCAGATAACTTTTTCTTTTTTTCGATTATGGATTTTTTTCTGTTCTTTTTCTTACTGTAATCTTACATTAATCTTTTAACTAGATTTGTGTTTTTACTTTAAGTCATTTTAATCAGTTGGGTATATATTAAAGTGTGTTTCTAAGGAGAATGAAGATTTTGGATGACCCTACGTCAGTATTTATTAGGATATTTAAGAAGAGGACTGCTTAGACTTCCTTGAACAGTATTTTTTTCTCAGTGACTTTAACACTTTATTACACAAACATGATATAAATTAACAAGAGAAATATTAGGGCAATTTTTGTGGTACTAGGTGGGATTTCTAGTCACTTGACCCTTTGTATAATTAATGTCTATACTATATATGACCATTTTATATTACTTGGAGCACCTTTGGAGTATTTTCCAGGAATATAGACTGTAGCTGCAACTTTGCTTTTTATGACATAGCTCCTGTCTGCAATGCTCAAGAATGTGACACCCCCTTCCTAATTATTTCATTATTTTGGGGGAAAATGCAATTAGGTTATTCTAGTGACTGCTTTGGCATAACTCATGTGACCAAATGTCCAGGATGGAGAACCAGGACTAGGTTTTTTTAAGTTATCATTTGTTTATTTTATAATTACATAAAGAGTTAAATATTACATCTACATTAAGTGTCTTTAAAGTTTATTCTCTTTTTTTGTTGCTTTAAGCTCTTTTTTTTCTTCCAGTTTTATTGAGAGAAAATTGATACACAACGCTATATAAGTTTAAGGAGTACAGCATAATGATTTGACTTATATACATCATGAAATGATTAGTGAACATTTGTCATCTCATACAGATACAAAATTGAAGAAATAGAAAAACTTTTTTTTCCTTGTAATGAGAACTCTTGGGATTTACTCTCTTAATAACGTTCATATATAACATACAGCAGTGTTAATTACATTTATCATGTTGTACATTATATCCCTGGTACTTATTTATCTTATACCTGGAAATTTGTACCTTTTGACTACTTTCATCCAGTTCCTCCTCCTCCCCCCTGACCCCGCCCTCCTCTGGTAACCACAAATCTGATCTCTTTCTCTATGAGTTTGTTTGTTTTTGAAGTGTAATTGACCTACACCACTATATTAGTTCTTGTTATACAGTGTAGCGATTTGATACTTTTGTACATTTTGAAATGATCACCAGGTTAAGTCTAGTTACCATCTGTCACCCTATGGAGATATTGTATAATTATTGATGGATAGAGAAGATGTGGTATATGTATGAGGGTGAGGGGAGAAGAGAAATAGGTGAGGGAGATTAAGAGGTACAGATTTCCAGTTGCAAAATAAATGAGCCACACGGATGAAATGTACAGTGTAGGGAATACAGACCTCGGGTTTTTGTTTTGTTTTTGTCCTGGGCAGCCCATATCTTTTTGGTCAGACTTCTGGCTTTATCTGGAAGCCAACTGACTTCAGGACGGGGTGGTCCCCCCTTTCCCAAACAGCAAGGAACTGGAATGAGAAACAGAAAAAAGAAAAGAAAAAAGAAAAGAAGAAAAAAAGAAAAAAATTAAGAAAAACTAAAGCATGATCAAAACAGCTTCAAATAGGGTTTGAAAGTCATTTGGGAATTATTTGCCTGTTGATATCAGAGTCATCCCTTCCTGTTTGGGTGTAAATCAGTTAGACCTCCAATTTCCTGCTGCTGAGTATTTTGAATGAGAAGAATTAGTGCCTTCACAATAGGCTTAGATCTCTTACAGTTCAATATTTCAAGTGTTTTTCAGGGTGAGTCAGTGGGGAGTTTGAGAGCAGGTTTGGGAAAGGTATTTACTTCCCCTCCTCTATGCTTCCTTAGCACTTGCCTGTACTGCCGAGCTCCTGCTCTGTGCTAGGCTTCTTGTCTTACTGAGTAGGATCCTGCCTTAGTCATCTCAGGGCTTTCAGCATCTAGTGGCTGAGTAATGCAGGCAACAGGGAGTCCTTTCTTGACTGATTTCCATTTGTTATGAGCTTAAGTACTCTAAAAATAAGCATATGTTACCAGAAGTTACTGGAAGGCAGAGCCCTTTAAGGCCCTGCAAATGTTCACTTAACCAGTTAGCCACTTGGAGATGTATTGTGCATCCAGTTCTATGCATATGAGCACTGGCTTAGGAGTCAGAAGTCTTGGGTCTGAGTCATTGCTTCACTCTTCAATACCCACCTGTACTTGAGCAGACCACTTACTATTTGTAGATTCCAGCATCTTGATTTACAAAATAAGGCTAATATGTGCACTGCCTACCTTGGAGGGCTTTTGCCAGGAATAATATTAAGTAATGTATATGTAAAGACTTCTCAAGACTGAAAAATAGACCATATGTGGCATTTGTCATTCTTAACTAACCAGGGATGATGGTACCCTCACAGAAATTTGATTAGATCCACAACTTATATTAATGGACTCATATTTTAATTTTAGGCTCAATGAACCACGTATAGTTATTAACAATATTGCGGCCATTTCCAGGAGCTAACTGCACTTGAGCCATTATAGAGAAGAAGCTGTTCAGTCAAGTCACACGGTGGCAAGGATCTCTCTGGAACCTCTTCTAGAAAACACTAATCTGATTCATGAGGGTTCTACCCTTACGAGTTAAGCACCTTCCAAAACCCTCATCTACTATATCACCTTTGGGGGTTAGGATTTCAACATATGAATTGTGGGAGCAAAGGAGAGGGACACACACATTCAGACCATAGAAATCAGTATTTTAAAATCTAATTTAGCCATCTTTTTTTCTGCATTCTTTCTTCCATTGGCTGAATATACTGATCTTTCCTTTCCTCCTTGAAACCAGCTTTTTACCATTCTGCCTGTTCCCTAATTAAGCAGTTAAATATTTTTGACATTTGTTCACTATGCATTTTAATGAGAATCTTGTTTTTAACTCTTTGAAGTTCATACTTTGACAAAAATGGAACCTAGAAATAATATATACTGTGGTTAATCCCCAGCCATCCTCCAAGTAGATTTAGTCCACGATGTAGCTGATAGAATATACAATTAAACTTTAGAAAATTAGACAGTTGTAATGACAGTAATTTAAAGGTAATATTAAGGAATTTTATCTTAATTGACTTGTTTTCTTTTTTTTTTGGCTGTGTCAGGTTGTTGAGGCACGCGGGCTCTTCCTTGTGGCGTGCAGGCTTCTCTCTAGTTGTGGCGCGTAGGCTCCAGAGCGGGCGGGCTCTCTCTTTGAGGTGCGTGAGCTCAGTAGTTGTGGTGCACGGGCTTAGTTGCCCCATGGCATGTGGGGTCTTAGTTCCCTGACCAAGGCCAAACCCACATCCCCTGCATTGGAAGGCAGATTCTTTACCACTGGACCACCAGGGAAGTCCCTTAATTGACTTTCTGATGACAAGTAGATTTGATTAGAGGATGAGAAGAAAGTAGATGGCAGGAGGCATTTATAGTTAACTATTCTGATAGGACAGTTTACAGGCGCTCAATACTTCTAGACATTTGATCCCATTGGTTCTTTATTGTCCACACTTAGAGCTTCTGGTGTTGTTTCCTTGATATGAGTGTATTCTGAGCGCAATTCTTACATTTTCCAGTCACAGACAGTGTCCTTGGTTACAAATATTACCTCAACATTATGAGGCAGGTACTGTTATTAACACATCTACTTTACAAATGAGGAAGCCAAGGTATGATAAGTAGTTTACCCAAAACCATCAATTGAGAAGTAATTGAGAAGCAGAGATTTGAACTCAGTCAGGTTGAGGCCAAAATTCACCTACTTAACCTTGCTTAAGCAGAGCTGCCTGTCAGTTCTGGCTTGGCAAATAGAGCTCACTTAACCTTGGCTGCCAGGAGGGAAAATTGAGGCCCAGGAGGGTTCAGGCAATATGGCCAAGGTTAACTAGCTAAATAGTAGTGATTGGACAGTCAAGTGTTTATTGAATGCCTACTGTATGTACTGTGCTGTTCTGTGTGGGAGATGTAAAAGAAATCTTATCTGTAGAACTAATCCTTAATGAGTTTACAGTCTAGTTAGGGATATGGTATAATTTAAGAACTGGTCTGATCTGTGATACAAATAAATTTTTTTTGTTTTAGCTGCGTCGTGCAGCTTGCGGGATATTAGTTTCCTGACCAGGGATCAAACCCACACCCCCTGCAGTGGAAGCACGGAGTCCTACCCACTGGACCGCCAGGGAATTCCCAAATATTTATTATTTTAAAATGATAAGTAGAGTAATTGTTTAGAGAAATAAAATATCAACATGAACAAGAAACTTGAGTAGACTTTAGAAAGTTGAGGTTTAACCTGGGAATGTAATCCAGGTGAAAAGAAAGTTTGTGAAGGTATAAAGGTGGAGTAATTGCATCTAGCACAATGTCTGATATATGGTAGATGTTCAATAAATATTAATTTGCTTGATGAATGAATCTCTTTCAACACATTTATCTTCCAATTTGCCAGTTCTCTCTGCCACTGTGTCTAGTCTGCTGTTGAACTTGAAAATGAAACAAAAATTCTAAGATGATGTTTTTCTCTTCTGGAGTTTCTCTTGGTTCTTTCTAAAATTGCCATCTTCCACCCCACACTACTCTCTTTAACCCTTTCTCTGCTTTATTTTTTGCCATAGCACTTACCATGTTCTTTACTTATGTAATTTACTAAGTTTGTTTCTTGTGTTTCTCCCTCTACTAGAAGTAACGTTCCATGAGATCAGGACTTTCTCTTTGTTTTGTTCACTGATACGTGTCCCCAAAGACTAGAACAGTGCATAGGACATAGTAGAAGCTCAAAAAATATTTGCTGAATGAATGTGTGGTCTGTAAATGCGGAGGCAATGATGAAACCTTTCAGGTCAGATTGAGGGAAGAGATCCGTGTAGAGCATAGTAGGAAATAAGACTGGGGGGGGGGACAGTCATTATGGCCAGATTATAGAGAGTAGCCTGTTTTGAGGGGAGGTTTAGGGGTTCAGGTAATATATTATTTATAAAGTTGAGCAAAATTTTTCCTACAATTCATTTGTCATCTGGGAGGCATCAGGAAGTAGCAGAAGGAATTCTGGCTTTGGAATTGAAGTATATGAGTTTGAATCCTAGTTCTATAGTTTTTGTGACCAGACCAGCTTTGTGACCTTAGGCAAATTATTTACTCTTGAAGATCTAGTTTTCTTAACTGTAAAGTAGTGTTAATGATCCCTACTTCATTAAGTTATGGTGAAAATTAAGAGATAATGTTAAGTAAAATCCTTAGTACAAAGTGGGTATTCAGTAAGTATTTCTTATCCTGCACTAATTGATTTGAAACTGTTTTAACATACTAAAATGTACCTTTTCTGTTTGGGGCAAATTAGAGTAATAAGGAGAAGCAAACAACGTTGGGGTAGTGTATTGTAACTGGTTTAGAAAAAGTAACTACTTAATATGAGTAAAAATGAAAAGGAAGATACTATATTTGGGTGTTTTACAGTCATGAAAAAAACACACAGAAATAACCAGTATCCTTTCACTTCTCCAAAATGGTTTGAAACCTTGAGTAAATTACAGGAGAGAGAAAATCCCCTAAAAAATTATACCAGCGTCACTAATAGTATGATCTCCAAAAGTACCAAACCACAGGGAAGCCACCAGGCTCTGGGGGAGAATTGGCCTTTCCTGAGTGGTCAGGTCCTCATGGATGTCCCCCTCCAGGCAGGAATCTCATGTTGAACCTGGGGCACTACCCTGACCCTCTGCGGAAAAAATTTTAATGTTAAGTCTTCTGTTAAGGGTCAACCAAGGAAACATTCTCCTGGAGAAGCCTTGTGCATTTTTTTGTATAACTGGTTGTGAAAGACATTATCCTTTCATGCTATTTGAGCCTTGGATGAGGGCTCTTGTGACAGATTTGTTTTAGAATTAGGATTAAACAAACATCTGTTTTACTTAACTGGTTTATTTCCTTTTATCAGATGATGTGAATCAAACAGAACACAAGTTTCCTTTTTGTTTCAGTTGTCAAGAAACCCAGAAACCATGTAATGCTTGACTACAGCAACAGAAAGTCAAGGAAGACCATACGTTTAATTCCTCCTCTTATGTACAGTGTAGTTAATGTTATCGGTTTCTATTTTAATTGGCTTGCTGTAGGGTACCTTAAAGGCTTTAGAAGCAATCAGAGTGTACTTGAGTACATACTCAAGTACTATACTCCATATAGTTTAGCATTTAACTGACTTAACATTTCCCCTGATGTGATCCAAACACTGTAATTTAAGTGTTTAAAAGACCCAGGTGCTTAGCAATAGGGGAAAAGTTTAATAAATGTGGTGTATTCATAAATCCTAATTTAGGATTCATAGATTCTAAATTGTAAAGCAGATCTGTCACATGAGCCCTTATAAGGTGCACGACATACAACTGAACAGCAGTGAATGTGCATGAACTTATATGTTTCGAACATGGGTAACTCTCAAAAACATCAAAGAAATGTCATATTTGAGCGAAAAAAGGGAGATGCAGCAGAATCCATCCAGTAACTATGGTAGAGAATGCTACTTGTCCCCAAGTATCTGCTTTCTATTTCTTCCATATACATGGAATTTTAGAAGGAGAAATGGCTTCCCAGAAAGAAGACTTTCTTTTCTTACCTCTCTTACAGCCAGATGTGACCATGTGACCAGGTCCTGGCCAGCGGGGTGTGAGGGTGTGAGTGGAAGTAGTGTGTGCAATTTAGAGGCTGTCCCCATAAAGAGAAAGGGAGAGCCTTTCCTTGTCCTGGTCTCAGTTCTCTCTCCCTGAAATGTGGGCCTGATGGTGAGGGCAACACCCTGTGGATGGTAGAGCAGTAAGACTGGGGAGCCACTATTTTATCCCAGAAATATTTATACTCTTGACTCTTATGTGAGAGAAAAATAAACTCTTGTCTCAATTAAGCCACTATTATTTGGGTCTTTGTTGCAGCAGCTGAACCTGTTTCCTAATTCTATATGATACTATTTATATAAGTTAAAAGAAGCAGAAGAATATTATGTATTTATGGATATTTATGGATATTTAGTAAACCTTGGACCGGACATAAACTAACATGAGCGATGGTTGTCTTGGAGGCAGAAAGGAGAGAATGGCACTTGGGCGGGGAATACAGCCTGCTTGCTCTGTGTACACTAAGCCGTAAGGGGTTCTCACTCTTCTGTGTGTGCTGCTCAGTCGGCCATGTCCGAGTAGGACAGTTAATTCAGTAATGAAGGGTGAAGAGTCTGTATATTTGAGATTTTTGCGATTGCTTTATGACAAGCTGTCTTCTGATGGCTTTTAACAGTGACTTTTACCCCTGTATAAAGTGACAGGGTTAGCAGAAAATATTGGTGTTATCTAATCACCCTTAAAACAGACATGGAGAACACAGCTGTCATTGTCATGAGAGGAGTGAGCTGCGAAATAGAACTGGGAGAATAGACGCTTTTGCAGTTTGATGTTAAGGCCTGTGGCACAGATGTTGCTAGGAGAAGGCTGGCAGGCTGCAAGAAGTCACACGGGTAGCGTGTACCTTGGTGCAGACTCTAGATAAGGACGTTGCCTGCTCAAAAGCTGCACTCATCAGCAGCCTGAGTGACTCTGTCTCTCAGGGCCAGGCTTATGTTGGTCAGGCTTAGAGAGCCTGTACCTAAACCAGAGTGCCAGTTTATTAATTTATGGTAAGGGAGTTCACTGTCCAGCATAGCAGAATGTACATTCAGGCAGAGCGGAGCATTTTCTCTGCGTAGACCAGCAGCAGGGGACCCTCGGTTGTCGTCAGAAGGTTGTTTAGAACAGAGTAAGAACAGAGGCATTATGCTATGTTTATATACAGACTAGAAAAGGCTAATGAACCCATCTCCTTGCTAGGGATAGACTTGTCGCCTACCCCCTGACCCCACTGCCAGTCCAGTGCAGGCACTGTATCCTTTCCATCAGCCACTGGTTGCATGGATGGTCTCACCATCTGACTTCTGGAGGTTTGCTTTTCTTCTTTTTTTCCCATGTTATTTTTCCATACTAGATACCACATGATGGACTGGATTTCCCTCCAGTGAATCTCAGATTAGGTCACCTTGTGGTTTGGGGATTCCCAGGCTCTTCAGGGCACATGAACAGCTAATCTGGTTTACTCCCACAATTTGCTAGTCACATCCGATGTATGGCAGTTGTGGGCTAACTCTCAGGAAAGCCTTCATTCTCTTACCTTTACATCTGTGGGGGCCCTCACTTCTGCTCCCCTATTCCAGGTACATTCATGATGCTTTCAGTAGTATTTTTGAATGAGGTTCTTCCCGTCACAGAGGAGGATCTTCTGTCTGCCCACTTGTCCCTCCTTTCACTCTGTTTGCCTAAATGTGGAGGTGCCCAAGGGCCTGTCCTTGTTCTGATAACTTTCTTTCATTCTCTGATCTGTGGCTTCAGATGTCATTTTTGCATATCTGCCTTACAAGTCTTTGTATTCAGTCCACATGTTAACAGAGGTTATTTTGGAAGGTGGAGTACATAGGATTTTGCTTTCTGTTTTTTACGATTTTATATTGCTGTCTTTTAAAAATGTGTGTATGTATATGTATGTGTATTACTTTACACATACATATAGGAAAACCGATTTATATAATAATAATAAATCAGGAAAAAATGTAATTCCTACAATACAGTCCTGAAACTCACCACTTTTTTAAAAAAAATTTTTATTTTTGGCTACATTGGGTCTTCGTTGCTGTGCGCAGGCTTTCTCTAGTTGTGGTGAGCGGGGGCTACTCTTCGTTGCGGTGCGTGGGCTTCTCATTGCGGTGGCTTCTCTTTGTTGCGGAGCACGGGCTCTAGGCACAGGGGCTTCAGTAGTTGCAGCACATGGGCTTCAGTAGTTGCAGCACACGGGCTCAGTAGTTGTGGCTCGTGGACTCTAGAGCACAGGCTCAGTAGTTGTGGCGCATGGACTTAGTTGCTCCGCGGCGTGTGGGATCTTCCCGGACCAGGGCTCGAACCCGTGTCCCCTGCATTGGCAGGTGGATTCTTAACCACTGTGCCACCAGGGGAGTCCCACTCACCACTTTTTAAAATTAATTTTTCATAAGGTAATACATATCATAGTTCAAAATTCAAAAGTTCCAAGAGAAGACAGCTGAAAAATAGGCCTCCCTTTGTTGCTGGACAGAAGTGTATCCCATTCTCTTCCTTGGAAGCAAATGCTCTCCTCATTTGGGCCATTACCCCCTGAATGTGCCATGCTGTGAAATCAGTGTATGTGATGACAGAGTTGGCACCTTCCATTTTTTTTTTTTAATTTTTGAATTTAATTTAATTTATTTTTTTATACAGCAGGTCCTTATTAGTCATCAATTTTATACACATCAGTGTATACATGTCAATCCCAATCTTCCAATTCATCCCACCACCACCACCCTGCCCTCGCTTTCCCCCCTTGGTGTCCATACGTTTGTTCTCTACATCTGTGTCTCAATTTCTGCCCTGCAAACCGGTTCACCTGTACCATTTTTCTAGGCTCCACATATATGCGTTAATATACGATATTTGTTTTTCTCTTTCTGACTTACTTTACTCTGTATGACAGTCTCTAGGTCCATCCACGTCTCTACAAATGACCCAATTTCGTTCCTTTTTATGGCTGAGTAATATTCCATTGTATATATGTACCACTTCTTCTTTATCCATTCGTCTGTCGATGGGCATTTAGGTTGCTTCCATGACCTGGCTATTGTAAATAGTGCTGCAATGAACATTGGGGTGCATGTGTCTTTTTGAATTATGGTTTTCTCTGGGTATATGCCCAGTAGTGGGATTGCTGGATCATACGGTAATTCTATTTTTAGTTTTTTAAGGAACCTCCATGCTGTTCTCCATAGTGGCTGTATCAATTTACATTCCCACCAACAGTGCAAGAGGGTTCCCTTTTCTCCACACCCTCTCCAGCATTTGTTGTTTGTAGATTTTCTGATGATGCCCATTCTACCTGGTGTAAGGTGATACCTCACTGTAGTTTTGAGTTGCATTTCTCTAATAATTAGTGATGTTGAGCAGCTTTTCATATGCTTCTTGACCATCTGTATGTCTTCTTTGGAGAAATGTCTATTTAGGTCTTCTGCCCATTTTTGGATTGGGTTGTTTGTTTTTTTAATGTTGAACTGCATGAGCTGTTTATATATTTTGGAGATTAATCCTTTGTCTGTTGATTCGTTTGCAAATATTTTCTCCCATTCTGAGGGTTGTCTTTTTGTCTTGTTTATGGTTTCCTTTGCTGTGCAAAAGCTTTGAAGTTTCATTAGATCCCATTTGTTTATTTGTGTTTTTATTTCCATTACTCTAGGAGTTGGATCAAAAAAGATCTTGCTGTGATTTATGTCAAAGAATGTTCTTCCGATGTTTTCCTCTAAGAGTTTTATAGTGTCTGGTCTTACATTTAGGTCTGTAATCCATTTTGCGTTTATTTTTGTGTATGGTGTTAGGGAGTGTTCTAATTTCATTCTTTTACATGTAGCTGTCCAGTTTTCGCAGCACCACTTATTGAAGAGACTGTCTTTTCTCCATTGTATATCCTTGCCTCCTTTGTCATACATTAGTTGACCACAGGTGCATGGGTTTATCTCTAGGCTTTCTATCTTGTTCCATTGATCTATGTTTCTGTTTTTGTGCCAGTACCATATTGTCTTGATTACTGTAGCTTTGTAGTATAGTCTGAAGTCAGGGAGTCTGATTCCTCCAGCTCCGTTTTTTTCCCTCAAGACTGCTTTGGCTATTCGGGGTCTTTTGTGTCTCCATACAAATTTTAAGATTTTTTGTTCTAGTTCCATAAAAAAATGCCATTGGTAATTTGATAGGGATTGCTTTGAATCTGTAGATTGCTTTGTGTAGTATAGTCATTTTCACAATATTGATTCTTCCAATCCAAGAACATGGTATACCTCTCCATCTGTTGGTATCATCTTTAATTTCTTTCATCAGTTTCTTATAGTTTTCTGCATACAGGTCTTTTGTCTCCCTAGGTAGGTTTATTCCTAGGTATTTTATTCTTATTGTTGCAGTGGTAAAGGGGAGTGCTTCTTTAATTTCTCTTTCAGATTTTTCATCATTAGTGTATAGGAATGCAAGAGATTTCTGTGCATTAATTTTGTATCCTGCAACTTTACCAAATTGATTGATTAGCTCTAGTAGTTTTCTGGTGGCATCTTTAGGATTCTCTATGTACAGTATCATGTCATCTGCAAACAGTGACAGTTTTACTTCTTCTTTTCCAATTTGTATTCCTTTTATTTCTTTTTCTGCTCTGATTGCCATGGCTAGGACTTCCAAAACCATGTTGAATAATAGTGGCGAGAGTGGGCATCCTTATTTTGTCCCTGATCTTAGAGGAAATGCTTTCAGTTTTTCACCATTGAGAATGATGTTTGCTGTGGGTTTGTCATATATGGCCTTTATTATGTTGAGGTAGGTTCCCTCTATGCCCACTTTCTGGAGAGTTTTTATCATAAATGGGTGTTGAATTTTGTCAAAAGCTTATTCTGCATCTATTGAGATGATCATATGGTTTTTATCCTTCAGTTTGTTAATATGGTGTATCAAATTGATTGATTTGCATATTTTGAAAAATCCTTACATCCCTGGGATAAATCCCGCTTGATCATGGTGTATGATCGTTTTAATGTGTTGTTGGATTCTGTTTGCTAGTATTTTGTTGAGGCTTTTTGCATCTATATTCATCAGTGATATTGGTCTGTAATTTTCTTTTTTTGTAGTATCTTTGTCTGGTTTTGGTATCAGGGTGATGGTGGCCTCATAGAATGAGTTTGGGAGTGTTTCTTCCTCCACAGTTTTTTGGAAGCGTTTGAGAAGGATGGGCACCTTTCATTTTTTAATACCAGCTTTCCCACTGAACATTCTCATTTCTATAAATGGTATCCACATCTTACCAGCCACCTAAGCTCAAAGCCTTGGTGTTTTCTTTTATTTCTCTTTTGTCCTTTTGCCTCAGTCATATCTTCTTAATCATCATATTCCATTGAGTTATTCTTCACGGTGTATTTTGTAGCAGGCCTTTCCTTTCTGTTACACTAGGCTGCCATCTACACCCTGATAGACAGTGAGGAGACCTCCCTACCCGCACAGCATTTGACTGCTTCATGATTTTTCTGAGAACCATGAGCGTCCACTGCTGGAATATAACTAGAAGGATGATAGATGCATTCTCTCTCCAGTGCTTTTTTTCTTTTCTGCAATTTGCCTTCAATTGGATTATGGATTCTCAGAGGGCAGGAGTCATCGTGTACTATTTCTGGTCTGTCCCCTTTAGTGCTTTTCAGTCTTATACATAGAGTGGGTTCTCAATATGTGTTTGTCAAATGATGAGATGAACACTGTTTTTTTTTTGTTAGTTTCAGTAATTAAGATGCGGGCATTTTGTTTTTAAAAACATGGACAAACATAACTGGTGGAGAATATAATGGCAAGGAGAAGAGCAGATAACCTGCTGTATTTAGGATGGTTTATCACCTCTTCTTTGCTCTGTAATATTGCATCACTGTCTTACCCCAGGACCACCCACAACACCACCTGTGCTCCTTCCCTCCTTTATTTCCTCCCTAGTACTTACAATGTACTATTTAACTTATTTATCTTGTTTTTAAAACATTCTTTCCCCCAGTAGACTGTAAGCCCTACGAGGGCAGGATTTTTGTCACTCTTGTTGAATGCTGTACTCCCAGTGCCTGGCATGTGGTAAGCTACTCAATGAATATTTGTTGAATGTATAATCCGGAGAGGTACCAATTGTGTGTGTTGTCATTAAATTGATTATTGTCACCAATCGTAGATTTCACTTCATTCTGTTCAGTGTTACTTAGTATCAATGCTTTGAGGCTAGGGAGACATTTTTCATCTCTCTGCAAAAAAAAAAAGCTATAGTTTGGGGCTGAGTGACTGAGAGGCACATGGAAAGAAGAAATAGACAACATAGTGGATGGTATTGGAAAAAGACATCTTGGGCTCTGCTCTCCAGTGGCTGGCATATTCTCCAAACACTCTCCACTTGAATTTTGCTAACCTATTTTGAGTGCTTTTTATAAAGGTGATTCATACATCTATTTGTTATTCTTACCAGAAAGTATATCCTTTTTCGTGGCTTAATTTCTCCTCCTTTTATGGTTAATATCTGGATTCCTTTGCTTAGGAGCTGTCACTCTGATATTAAGGAGGAGGACAGTTGATTGGGTTTGAGTTTGCACCTTAAATAGATCGTTTAGTCACACAGAGCAAAATTTTGTTTTGTGGCCACATTTGGCCTATCTAGTCAGCCAGCGGCTGTGAATATATGAGCCTTGGGTCCCATCTCTCGTGGGGGCAGTCGGGGGGGCCATGGCATGAATATAGAACTGGGGGGTTGCTGGCTGAATGGTGACACTGGCTTTCTGGTAAGGGCTGCCTGGCCACCCCGCCTCAGGAGATCCCTCGTTGTGACTGTGGCTGTCAGAGGTGAACTGGCTGTGCCACTCACTAGTCAGATAATGAGCTCTAAAATGGGTTTCGTGTCCTTTGTGAGAACTGGATTCACTAAGATGGTATCAGGAAAACCTCAGGACCTGATAAACACAAAGAAATCAACAGAGTGTGCTTCGCTCAGAAGTGGAGACTTTTGTCCTATAGATGGCAAGGAGCCATCAGAAGGCTCAAAGCTTGGCAGAGATGTTTATTTTAGAATTGCCATCCTTGCAGTGGTTCTGAGGTGGACTGCTGAGGAGCATGAGATGGGTGCAGGGAGGCGAGGAGGTTGTCAAAAAAAAAAGTTTATGTGAGAAGAATTGTTGCTACTTGTGCAGAACTAGATGACTGCCTTGTGAATGAATGAGGTGAGGATGACTTGAAGGTATCTAGTCTCACAGGGACAAGGAATGGGGGCGAGAAGCGATGTTTACAGGGAGGAGTGAGAATTACCTCTCGGACCTATTGAGTTAGAGGTGTTAGGGAGATGTGGAGCAGAAATTTGGATACGGTTCTGGAGCATGGGGGAGAAGACTGTCTTAGAACTATAGTTGCTAGAGTCATTGCTTTAAAGCTTCAAGTTGGGTGGATGACTTTTTTCAGTTTTTATTATGGAAAATTTCAAACACGTAAATGTCAAGACAGTAAACCACAATATAACAAAAAATTATGATAGTGTGATTTATAATAAGAAATATATATTTGGTTTCTGGCACCGAGCCTAAAAGCCTTGGAATTTCCTAAGTAATAAGAGCTAGAATGGCATCTTGATATTCATAACAAGCCCCTTTCAACCACACCTCAGTTTATGTTAATGAGGTGACTTTTGGAGAGCACCTTAGGGTGGGCGCTGGTTGCCAAGGAAACCAACTAGTGATTATAGGGGTGGGACTTTCATTCCCACCCCCCTGACTTCTGAGGAGGCGGAGTGGGGCTGGAGATTGAGTTCAGTCACCAATGGCCAATGATTTAGTCAATCATGCCTATATAATGAAGCTTCCATTAAAAACCCAAAAGGACAAGGTTGTAGAGCTTCTGGTTTGGTGAACATGTGGAGGTGCTGGGAGGGTGTCATGCTCAGAGAGGGCATGGAAGCTCTGCAGCCCTTCCCACATACCTTGCCCTAAGCATCCCTTCCGTCTGGCTATTTCTGAGTTATATCCTTTTATGATAAGCCAGTAACTTAGTAAGTAAAATGTTCCTCTGAGTTCTGTGAGTCTCTCTAGCAAATTAATCCAACCCAGAGAGGGTGTTGTGGAGGCCACTGATCTATAGCCAGTTGGTCAGAAGCACAGGTGAATAACCTGGACTTGTGATTGGCACCTGAAGTGGGGTTGGGGGAGTATCGTGGGACTGAGCCCTTAACCTGTGGGATCTGATACTATCTCTAGGTAGATAGTGTCAGAATTGAGTTGAATTATAGGAAACCCAGCTGGTATTGGAGAGTTGCTTGGTGGTATGCAAAACACACACATACAGAGAAGTATAATAAACCAAACCGCATGTCCCCATTACCCAGCGTTGTTAATTACCAGCTCATAGTCAATCATGTTTCATCTGTATCCCCCATGGCTACCCCTCCCCACGTCACTGACACAAAATTCCAAATTTTGTTTGTAAATATTTTTGCATTCATCTCCAAAAGATAAGGAATCTTTAAAAAACATAGCCACAATACATTATCACCCTTCAAAAATAACAGTAATTTCATAATATTTGCCAAATATCCGGTGAGTTCACATTTCCCCAATTGACTCTTTTTTTTTTTGCAGTTTGATTTAAGACGCAAATAAGGTCCCTACAACTACATTTGGTTGGTTTGTCTCTGTAACTCCTAAGTCTGTCTTAATCTGTAGGTTTGGGTGGGTAACTTTTCAGAGCATTCTGGGTCCTATTTGTGTGAACCCGAATGATAACCAGCACTTGAACAAAAGAAAGAGGTAGAGGCCGATGGGATGATGTAGGGATCTTCTTAATTGGAGGCATGATTTTGATCTTTTTCCCCTGAGAGGCAGATGTTTTTAGGAAAGCCTGACGAAGTTCTTGTTCTTGTAGCCTCTCTCTCCAGCAGTTAATTCTCTGTATTGCTACTAAGGTATCTTCCAAAAGTCAGGCCCCATCATGCCCCTTCTTTGCCCAGAAGTCTCTGTGGCCCTGTGGGCTAAAGTCTTGTCTTGTGAGCTTGGCTTAAGGAGATGGCTCACCGTCTTCCTCACTCCTTGATGCTCAGTCTCCACCTTCCCCCTTCTCCCCAGCCTTGCTGCTCTAGTCAGTGTTCACTTTCCCACCTCATGCTGAGGGCTTTCTCTGAAATATAGTTCACACCCCCCTCTTCTTTCATCAAAATAAGTCTGACTCATCTTGAAAGGCCCAACTGAGAAGTCACCTTTTCTGTGAAGTTTTCCTGAACTATTTTTTCACCTGAAAGAATTATTCATTCTGTTCCTCACTGTGCCGCCTTTTTATGCCTCTGAATTCATTTTTAATTATGTGGTCCCCAGGGTGGGCTGGTGTGTGTGTGTGTGGGGGGGTGCTGGTGGGGGGCTGAGGGGGGGAGGTGCTGTGTCCCAGCCAGCTCAAAGTCTCCTCAGCACCCAGCCCAGAGCCCTCCCATCTTGGAATGCAGAGTATATCTGTTTAGTACCAACTCTTAGAAGGATGAACAACAGATTTTCTATCAGAGAAAATCTGGTAGAAAATCAGATTTTCTTCTCCACTCTGTGTTTTGTTTTAAAATAATTTTATCAAGTAGGCTGTTAAATAATGTATAGTTTTCAGCTGGACTGAATTAAACCCAGTGAGTAATTACATTTTATTCTGCTCACATAAGCACATAAAGGATTTTGCTGGGTATATGGTGTGAAGTGTTTCTTGTTGTGTCATTAGTGTTGACTTTGATACTTCCCAGACACCAATTTCATGACTCAAGAAATTGCAACAAAAATACAAAAATCTAATCTTTCCAGATACTGTTTCATTGCCTGCCAAAACCCAGACATAAATTGCAAGGGGGAAAAGGCATTATCTTCATAATTTAGGGAACTGATGCTTCCCTATGTGTATAATCTGTTAATATTATTTGTAGTCAAATTATAGTTTTTGATTTCCATTATCTCATTCTTTCATCAAACATTTATTGAGTGATGACTGTGTTCATCACTTTGTGAGGGGGTCAGACTTTATCTAGCCATTACCCTTTGGAGGAGACATGTAGGCCTTTTATAATAATGTGTTGTTATCCATTCCATGGCGTAGATTGGAATAAGTGAGCAGCAGCCACAGGGTGCAGAGCTGAGGATTGTAGATACTGTTTTCAACTCTTAGTCCAGGCTCTGTTAACACACAGAAGGTCAGGTGTATTTGGTAAAGAACCAAATAGAATTTCAAGAAATTGAAAATCGTCATTGAAACTACATACCCAATGGAGAGGGTAAAGAACTGAAGAGAGAATTGGTGAACCAGACAATGTATCTGAAGCATTATCCAGGAAGAGGCACAGAGAGGCAGAAGGAAAATGTACCCATATGCTGAAATACTACACAGCAGCGAGACCACATGAACCAGAGCCACATGTCAATATGGATGACACTTACAAGCATATTGAGGGGTGAAAAAAAGCAAGTTCCAGGATAACTCATACCATACATAATTCAAAGACATGCAAAATTAAACAATATATATATCTGTAATTTAAACTCTAAGGGCATAATAAACACCAGATTGAGGTTAGTGGTTTCCAGGCAGTGGAGTGGGAGGAAGTGGGGGGATTGATTGGGAAGGGTACGAAGGGTTCTTAGCTCTCTTGGTAATGCACTGTTGATTAAGCTGAGTGAAAGCCATGTAGATGACTTGCAGACCATTCTTGTCCTAATAAATTCTTGTGAAATATAGTAAATATTTGAAATACTATATATAACTTACATACAGATTAAAAATGGAATAAACACCTGTGTTTACTGTCCAGCTTATGAAACAGAAAATTACCTGTACCTTTGAACCCCGTTGTATATTCCTTCCCAATTATATTATTCTTTATCCCTTATATATACTATACCTCTACTTTTAGGTATCTGATATAATTCATAATAAAAATTTTTTAAAGGATGCCCTATAGTCTTCTTATAGTTATCTTACTAGTATCTGTAATTGATCAATTTGAACTTAAACCTTTATTCCCCCCCCCACCTTTTCTTTATTTATTTTTAGCTTCATTGGGTCTTTGTTGCTGTGCGCAGGCTTTCTCTAGTTGTGGCGAGCAGGGGCTACTCTTCGTTGCGGTGCGCGGGCTTCTCATTGCGGTGGCTTCTCTTGTTGCGGAACATGGGCTCTAGGTGCACGGGCTTCAGTAGTTGCAGCTCACGGGCTCAGTAGTTACGGCACGTGGGCCCTAGAGCATGCGGGCTTCAGTAGTTGTGGCTCGTGGGCTCTAGAGCGCAGGCTCAGTAGTTGTGGTGCACGGGCTTAGTTGCTCCGCGGCATGTGGGATCTTCCTGGACCAGGGATCGAACCCGTGTCCCCTGCATTGGCAGGCGGATTCTTAACCACTGCGCCACCAGGGAAGTCCCGTCCCCCTTTTCTGAATTGTTGTATTGGTCACCTAAGTAAAAAATTATGTATTGTGTGACTATGACTAAATTTCTAAACATTTTCAGGATCTTCCCAAGTGTGTGATGTTTTAAAAGCATTAATGAAAATTAAACGTGGGTCTGGCCCTATCAGGTTTGATCAGGGAAAACCGAGGTGTGGTAATTTCTTGGTTAGTGCCATAGGATAATACTTTCTACAGAAGTGGGACTTCATGTCAGGAGGTCAACATGGTGTAAGTCTCCTTTGGAAGATTAAGAAAACTCATGATGGTGGTATGGGAAAAGCAAAACAAATAAGCAAAAGACATTTCTGGAGTAGGGTTTAGGGACCCTGTATTACAGCAGTGAGAGCTTAACTTCTCATCTGTAAAAGAAATGTTTCCTGGTTGGGAGGTGGGATGTGAGTTAGCTGTAGAGGTATTGCTGATGGTCCAGAGAAGCCACCTACAGTTTCTCAAAAAGATAGTATACTAGCCTGTATGGGCTACCATAACAAAATACCACAGACTATGTGGCTTAAACAGTAGAAATTTATTTTCTCACAGGCTGGAAGTCTGAGATCTGGGTGCCACCAGGGTTGGGTTCTGGTGAGGCCTTTCTTCCTGGCTTGTTGGATAAGCCACCTTTTCACTGTGTGCTCACTTGGCCTTTCCTCTGTGCATGTGCACAGAGAGAGAGATCTCTCTTCCTCTTCTTATAAGGCCACTAATTCTATTGGATTAAGACCCCGCCCATATGACCTCCTCTAACCTTAATTACCTCCTAAAAGCCTGATCTCCAAATACAGTCACTTTGGGGGTTAGGGCTTCAGCATATATTTGAGAGTTTGAGTTTGAGTTTGAGAGGACACAGTCAGTCCATTGCAGATAGTTTATTTTGGTTGATAGTCTTTGAATTCAGGTGAATTCTTAAATAGTTTTTTTTTAAATATACCATCAAAAATTGAGGTAAGTACACACAAGCTCTGTTTTGTTTGTTTATTTTACCATGTGTTCTCCAAACCCGCCCTTTTCAGTTGTGTATATCTATATATTTGCATGTATTTCAGTTTAAGACTCAACTATCCCTTAGTAATTGGAGTAACTAGAGCAGCAAATGTAGTTACTATCGTGTGTTCCAGTTTCATGGCTCTCTAAGATAACTGTGATTAGTGCATTTGTTTATTTGCAGTGTTGTTTAAATTCAGGGCTTCTAGGAAGTAGATTCTGTAATATGCCTCAAAATTATTGGAAGTTTTTTAACCTATGAGAGTACTTGAATTTTATTCATTAATTTGGGCCAAATTATAAAGGCTGATAAAGGTGGGCATCCTTGATTTTAATGGCAGGTAAGAGGCTGAAAATATGTAGTTGCTTCCTTAGGCGTCAGAACTAAGGCTCTTTTCTTATAGCTCAAATGGGGTAATTCCTTGTTAACACATGGCTACTGGCTAATGTCTCCGTAGTCTATTGTCATTTACTGAGTGGTTGTGGTAGTCAGATGCAGGGATGGGTGGTGAGTACTCACTGAGCGTTGCCTTCAGGAAAATTAGCCCTGGGGATGAGGGACAGGCACTTAAATGGCAGTCACAGTGCAGTGCAATCATTGTTCTGATAACGTAGTCACTATCGGAGACTGTTCCGGAAATGCATGATGAGATGGGTTGCCACATATGGTTGTGTACATTGTGCCCTGAACAATTCCAGGGAGCCTCTTTCATGTTGAAGTCTGTGAGGGCAGCCCTGATTGTGGAGAATCCAACCCAGTCCTGAGGTATCAGGAAGGGCTTCCCTGCCTGGAAGAAGTGATATCTACATTGTGACTTGAAGGACGAGTAGAAGTTAACCCAGTGAAGATGGTTAGGGAGCAGAGAGCGGGAAGAGAGTTCCAGGCAGAGGCTCAGAGGAAAGATTGATTAATTTATTTCAAAAGGTAGCTGATGTTTAGCTGAAAGTCTTGTCCTGGACCTTTAAAGAGTGGCAAACGGGTCAGGAAAATGTGTGATAATCTCCTGTAGTAACATTTGTAGTCCTTTGGCAGTTGACTTGGAACTTGATTAGTGTGTTTCAATTAAAATGTGTTGAGTGATGATTCAGCCACAAGTACACTGTCCTTGATTTTGGGAAATGTCAGAGTATGAGGCAGAATCAAATATTCAAATACCTGACTTAAGGTCCTTAGACGTTATCCAGGAATCTGCTAGCCTCTCATTATCTTCTCAAAATCTGTGAATTTTATTTTGAAAGCATTTTAAAGAAAATATGTTTAAGAATTTGAGTGGTCATCCATATTGCTTGGGATTTGAGGGGTTAAATTAGTGATACTCTCTCTGTTATCAAAATTTGGAACCAATTGGGAGATAAAGGAGCCAGGTGGATAGAGCTTGGAGAGTGTGGTTTGGGTGTGTGGCAACAATGGCTTCCTGAGACTGTAGCCCTGGATTAGACAGAAATAATCTCTCCAGGCCCTGGAGGTGTTGAGCCAGCAGAGGCCCCTCCTAGAATGAGGCAAGTGTAATCAGTTTATACTTGGGTACCATACTGGACTCTAGTTAAAAGTTCAGTCATCCAGATGAATGGATAAAGAAGATGTGGCACGTATATACAATGGAATATTACTGAGCCATAAAAAGAAACGAACTTGAGTTATTTGTAGTGAGGTGGATGGATCTAGAGTCTGTCATACAGAGTGAAGTAAATCAGAAAGAGAAAAACAAATACCATATGCTAACGCATATATGTGGAATCTAAAAAAAAAATGGTACTGATGAACCTAGTGGCAGGCAGGAATAAAGAGGTAGACATAGAGAATGGACTTGAGGACACGGGGGCGGGGAGGGAGAAGCTGGGGCCAAGTGAGAATAGCATCGACATATATACACTACTGAATGTAAAATAGTTGACTGGTGGGAAGCAGCAGCATAGCACAGGGAGATCAACTCAGTGCTTTGCGATGACCTAGAGGGGTGGGATAGGGAGGGTGGGAGGGAGGCTCAAGAGGGAGAGGATGTGGGGATATATATATGCATATGGCTGATTCACTTTGTTGTACAACAGAAACTAAGACAGTATTGTGAAGCAATTATAATCCAATAAAGATCTATTAAAAAAAAGTTCAGTCATCGAGTCCAAGTCTGCCTCCTTGGTTCCTAGTTTTCAATGAAAGACTCTCCCACTCTTCCATTATATACTAGAATGGGCATCTCCATTTTGTAAAGACTGTCTGAAGGTATGTGGTATCTGGTCACCCATAGAGAAATGCTGTGCAGCACAGCAATGATGAGAAGATGTTCCTGGTGTCCCAAGAACTTCATGGGACAATATAATGATTTTTCCATATCTTGTTTTCCCAAGTAGATATCTAAGACCTAAAGTCATTTTCTTCCTCTTATTCTTAACTGTGACATTCCATATTTGGGGAAACTACTTAGAAATGATGGTGTTTTTTGACTCACATAAACTTGTTCCATGTTGGTTTTAATCAAATCTTTGGAATTTTAGCTGTTGAAGAAGAGGAACATTGGATTGGAGGTTGAACTCTTGGCTGATGGGCCTGATTTTCACTATTTTAGTACCTCATATACTGATGGAAGCAAGACAGAACATTTGTCTTGAAGGGCTACAGACTCAGTTTATTTCTTTAAAGTCAACGTTTATCAGAATAACATTGGGTGGCTGATTGGCGATTCACAGATTTTCTGTTGTATTGTCAGGAGTTATCAGATTCGAAGCAACTAGAACTCTCATACATTGCTTGGCGGTGGGTAGATTGTTGCAAAATGGTATAGTAACTCTGGGAAATGACTTGACCAATTCTTATAAATTTAAACATACACTTGCCCAATGACTGAGCAGTCCCACTCTGGGTACTTGCCGTAGAGAATTGAAAACATGTTCACATAAAACCCTGTTTTATGGATGTTCATAGCAGCCTTATTTGTGATAGCCAAAAGCTGAAAACAAACCTGTTGAGATGTCCCTCAACAGGTGAGTGGATAAACAAACGGTAGTGTATTCTCACAATGGAATACTACTCAACAGTAAAAAGGAATGAAGTGTTAATTTATATTTGGGTGAATCTCAAAGGTGTTTGGCTGAGCAAGGGAAGCCAGTCTCAAAAGGTCACATACTATATGACTCTTTTTAACTTTGAAAAGACAAAACTCTAGTAATAGGTAACAAATCAGTGGTTCCTGGCGTTATAGATAGGGTGAAGGTGCAACTGTCAAGGGATATAGTACAAGGGAGTTTTCTTGGAAGTGATAGAACTGTTTGGTATCCTGATCGTGGTGGTGCTTAAATGAATCTATGCCGTAGTGTATACAGAAGTAGAAATATAATGTTGTGCCCATGGAACTTTTATATGATGTTATTAACCAACGTTACCTCAATAAAAAATAAAATCTAAAAATTCAAAGACTTTTTCCCAAAGGAAAAAGTCCATTTTATTGTTAAGACAATTTAAAAAGTAAGAAAAAATTTAAGAAGACAGCATCAAGGAAGTTTAAAAAAAGAAAGAAAAGAAAAAACAAGCCACAGACTGGAAGAAAATATTTTCAAATCATATATTCAATAAGGAACTTGTATCAGAATACATCAAGATCTCTTACAATTCAATAAGACAGTCCAATTTAAACATGGCAAAAGATTTGAATTAATGGCCATTTCACCAAAGAAGATATACAAATGACTCATAAGCACATAAAAGTATGCTTGACATCATTAGGCATTAGGGAAATGCAAATTAAAACTACAGTGAGATATCACTTAACACTCTCTAAAATAGATACAATCAAGAGACAATAACAAGTGTTGTAGAGCATGTAAACAAACTGTAACTCTCATACTTTGCTGGTGGGGATATAAATTGTATAAAATGGTATACAGTTTCCCAAATGGAAAACAGCTGGACAGTTCTTAAAGTAGTAAACATAGATTTACCATATGACACAGCAGTTCTGCTCCTAGGTTTCAACTCTAGAGAAATGAAAACATATGTCCATACAGACTTGTATGCAAATGTTCATTATTCATAATAGCAGAAAAGTGGAACCAATGCAAATGCTCATCAACTGGTGAATGGATAAACAAAATATGGTATATCCATACAATGGAATACTATTCAACAATAAAAAGTAATGAAGTACTAATACCTTTCTTCCACACTGGGTGAGCCTTGAAAACAGTATGCTAAGACAAAGAAGCCAGACACAAATGAGTACATATTGTATGATTCCATTTATATGAAATGTCCAGAAAAGGCAAATCTATAGAGACAGAAAATAGATCAGTTGCCTGGGGCTGGGAGTGGGAAACAGAGAGTGACTGCAAAAGGAAATGTTCCAAATTAGATTGTGATAATTGCACAACTCTGCGAATATAATAAAATCATTGAATTGTACACTTAAAACGGGGAATTTTATGGTATGTAAATTGTACCTCAATAAAATTGTTTTTAAAAAGTATTTCATTACATATTCAAAACAAGTAACAAAAATATTTTAAATGAATTCTCCTTGAAACGAATATATCAATGAATAGCACAGCTGCATAATAAGTAATAGAACAAGTAGAAGAGGATATTGAAAAGGCTGTAACATACATTCTTAAAACCAGAGTCGCTTAAATGACCCCCAAACCTGAAAAATCATTGTCACTGCTGGCATCCATTGCATTCTCTTTATTCGCTCAATTAGAAATAGTTATCACTCTCTTCAAACACTGTGTAATGGGATGTGGAATGGGACGCTTTCTTTTCTCAGAATTTCAGATGAAACTTTAGAACTCAGAACAACTCCTGCAGTGCTGTAAAAATCCCCATAGCGGTGGCCAAACCGAACTGATGATCATCTGCTCCCAGTAGCTCATATAAGGGAAGGTGGAGTCTCGTTAGAGAATAGTACATCCATGCACCTGTTCCCAACTCCTTAACAAAGGCTTATTAATAGAGACATTTAAATATTGCAGCAGGTGGATAGCTGTCTAGAATTACAGCTGAGTGTCGATTTGTTCAACTGTCTTCCCAACAACCTGAGTCACAAAAACTGGCACCAGACTAGTGGGGGCTAGTTCCTTTAATGGCCTCATAGCATTTTTGAACCATGCTTTGTCCATAATTAAGTTCCTTCCTCATACCACCAATGGGCACATGCATAAATTGTATATAGGGTTCTTTTTTTGGTTATGTGTTTCTTTTTTTTTTTTTAATTTATTTATTTATTTTTGGCTGTGTTGGGTCTTTGTTTCTGTGCGAGGGCTTCCTCTAGTTGTGGCAAGCGGGGGCCACTCTTCATCGCGGTGCGCGGGCCTCTCACTATTGCGGCCTCTCTTGTTGCGGAGCACAGGCTCCAGACGCGCAGGCTCAGCAATTGTGGCTCACGGGCCTAGTTGCTTCGCGGCATGTGGGATCTTCCCAGACCAGGGCTCAAACCCGTGTCCCCTGCATTGGCAGGCAGATTCTCAACCACTGCACCACCAGGGAAGCCCTATGTGTTTCTTTTAAACATTAGAAAAGTTGGCAGTTGTATACCATCAGCACAATATGCAAATACAGGAGGTTTTTCATACTCAAAAGTTGAAACAGTCTTGAGTTTTTTCTACTGAAAAAGTCTTGAATTTTTGCACCTTTGGAGTTCACCATGTTGCTTTAAGCCACATCAGATGTCAAAGGAATTTCATGTATATTTGCTTTCTGTAAAAGTTCAAAACTGAATTCTTTCCTAGCATTAGTCATATACCTGTGAAATCAGTGAGTCTCTTTTCATCAGCTGACATATGATATTTTTCTGGCCCACACACAGTAGATGATTGCTCTTTGTAATCTGGAACACTGTGATGTTGATCAAGTAAGTCCTTAATGCCTCTATTGCTCTCCATCATTTTTTTGGGAATACTGAAGTTTCTGAGCTTTGAAAAATACCTAATGTCAAATTCTAATTCCTTGTAGTTATGACCTCTTTATAGTTCCCTGTCAGAGGATGTCTTCCACATCTAGAAGATGAAAATGTGCCATTCATGTTTTTTCCAAGTCTTTGTTATATTCTCACTAAAATACCCCTCTGCAGTCCTAATGTCTTATTTTTTCTTGAAGTGGAAGATGCCACACGTGAACTTAATATAGCAATGACTGTCCTTTTGTGCCATGGGCTACAGTGGTAATAAATATGAATCTAAATGTCTGAGGAGCTACTCAAACTCTTCCTTGAATTAGCAGCAAATCCTGTTGCTTGGTATATTTTTGGTCAAAACTATCAATCAGGACGTTTTAACCTGTATCTTTGCTGTGAGGGGGCTTTGTTGCCATATTTTAACACAAGGGGGCAGCATCATCACTTTACTGTCTCCATCACATCTTTAGCGTGGGCACATTGGACCCGGGTAGGGAGGGAAAGATTTTATAAGTATGTATTATTATTTTTAATGTTCGTCATCTAATAATGGTTCTAGGTATGATGGTGATGATTACAGAGAGAGACTGCGAGGGTATTTCCTGTAGTTGAGGAATTTGTCTGCAAATAAAAGCCTCCTGTAAGGAAAAATCTCCTGTTTTCCTTCTGCTCTCAATACTCTCACTGGACATTTCTTTGACCACATGTGTGGGAGTTTTCTCACACCAAAGCAATTCTCCAGCTCTCTAGTGGATACCGACTGAGTATCCCACAATTTAACTCAACTCTGACACTATCTACTTGGAAATAGCATCAGATCCCACAGGCCTCATTAAGACCCCTGCCCCTCTCACTTCAGAGGTTAGTCACAAGTCCAGGTTATCACCTGAACTTCTGACCAACTGGCTATAAATCAGAGGTTCTCATATTCCCCTCCTTAGCTTTGATCATTTGCTAAAATAGCTCAAAGAACTCAGGAAGCCCATTTACTTACTATATTACTGGTTTATTATCAAAGGATATAACTCAGGAACTGCCAGATGGAAGAGATATATAAGGTAAAGTATGTGGAAAGGGACATGGAGCTTCCATGCCCTCTTCAGGTGAGCTACCCTCTCTGGTGCTCCACGTGTGCACCAACCCAGAACCTCTCTGAACCTGTGTACTTTGGGGATTTTTATTGAGGCTTCATTACATAGGTATGATTAATTAAATCATTGGCCATTAGTGATCCACTTAACCTCTAGCTCCTCTTCCCTGCATGGAGGTCAGGGGGTGGGGTGGAATTAAAAGTTCCAACTCTCGGGACTTCCCTGGTCATCCAGTGGGTAAGACTCCGTGCTCCCAGTGCAGGGGGCTCAGGTTCGATCCCTGGTTGGGGAACTAGATCCCGCATACATGCTGCAACTAAGAGTTCGCATGCCACAACTAAGAGTCTGCATGCCGCAACTAGGAAGTCCTCATGCCGCAACTAAAAAGATCCCGCATGCCACAATGAAGACCCTGCGCAGCCTAAATAAATAAATAAATAATTTAAAAAGTTCCAACTCTCTAATCACCTGGTTGGTTCCCCTGGCAACCAGCCCTCATTCTGAGGCTAATCCGGGAACCCCCAGCCACCAGTCATCTCATTAGCATACAAAAAGACACTTAGCACTTAAGAGATTCCGGGGGTTTTAGGAGCTCTGTACCAGGAAACTGGGACAAAGACCAAATATATATTTCTTATTATAAATCACAGTATCACAACTCCTCTATTGTTAGAATAGTTGTCATTGTGAAGACCCTGTGCTATTGTGGTTTATTTTTTTAGTTAGCTCTGCAAATAATGAGGCTAGTACAGAAAAGAAACAGTGAATTATGTAAAGCAGCTATTGATTTGGGAGAAGGATAGCCTTTTGTAAATGACTTATTTTGGTTTCCTGATGAAGACACTGTTAACTGAAGAAAACCGTGTTTTATTCAGGGACCTTACTGAGTACTATACAGCCCAGGAAACAGCCTCTCAGATAGCTCGGAGGATCTGTTCCAAAGAGGTAAGGGAGGAGCCAGGATATATAGGAGTTTTTGCAGGAAAAAAAACCCAAATGTGTAGTCGAACATCAAAAGATTACCGCTAATCACAAAAACCAGACCTGTCAAGTTAATGAATTTAGCACTTTTCTATGTCTGCGAAGATGCAAGAGTCTGGCTCATTGAAATTATTCCTTTGATATGCATTTTAACTATCTATGTGCATATCATGTTTTTCTCCATCTGAAGTCTCCCCAGGGCACACCTTGGGTTGGGAGGTGTGGTTACATTGGCAGCTGATGGCCGGCAATATTCTTTGTTTACTGGAATGGCAGGCAACATTTTTTTTTCCACAGCGCCTCCTCTTGGTCGTAAATTAGACCAAGGTTTGGGAAGCATTTCTTGACCAATTTGTCCCAAGGTGCTAAGAAGGCTCATTCCTAGGTCAGATGAAGATTGTGTTGATAGGCCACTCAGTGTGCTAAATTTTGGATTAGGCCCTGTTAATAGCCTAAAATTCTCTGGATCTTCTGTTTTACTAGTCTGTTATGATCCAGGGGATGTTTTCCCTTGTTGCTTCTTCCCACATCTAGAGTTGCACTATTACAGTTAATTCTATATAGAGTTAAATGTATGACCTACTATCTCAAGATGTTTAGCCATCATTAATTTTGTCAAGAGGCCTGGTTACACATTTTACATTGGGTAAAAATTGGGTTACAGTTGGGTAAAAAGCATATATATATTTAACTGGGGTAAATGGAGTGGACTTGTTTGGGGCCCTTTAATGTTGGGGACCATAGGGGGTCCCTTTGGCCCATCCAACCTTAGGTAGTGTTGTATCAAAACCTTTTGTTTTAATCCCATTAACATCTGTTTTATTTATCCCATTTCTTAATAACCATCTAAAGATTTTTATCCTTTTGGGACGAGTCCCTTTAAAATTTTCACCTTTTTGGAAAGAAATCTATAGACTTTCTCTCAGGTTCTTATCTTCCTGTTAATCAACCTAACTAACAATTAATCTCCTGTTCATTAGCATCTGTAAGACCCATTGAGGGTAGGTTGAGACCACAAATGAGGCTTCCCAAACTGGTTTTTTTGTTTTGTTTTGTTTTGTTTTAAACTGAGGGAGTTCTTAGGTTAGCTATTTTTTTTTTACCATCTTCTAATTTGTTTTTTCATAGGTACCAATAAAATGGCTGTTTATGAGAGCACTCTAAAAATTCACCAATTTAGACGTTTCCCCAATTTAAAGGATCCATCGTCTGGCCCTTGATGAGATATATGTTAATAGTGACACAAATCAATAACACGCTAGAGGCGTCCCCACAAGAGAGTGCAAAGGATGCAGCCTTCACAAGATCTAGAAAGTTTACTCCCCAAAATAGTCTAAGAGAATAAAGGACCTTCGTTGTACAGGTTGACACAACGAAGGTGAGGATGACAAAGGCCCCTTATGGGCACCTCGTATGACAAATTTCCCTGAGAGTTGGCATAGCCAAGCCAGAAAAAGAGACTGCTCAGGACCCCAGTCTATTTGATTGGCTGCCAAATGTAAACCATGTGTGTACCTTCCAGAGGGCAGAGACCAAGCTCTCAAATTGAGATTATCAAGAACCTCATTTTTAATTTGTAGTAAAATTTTACAACTTTATTTTTTCACAAAAGTCAACAAAGTTCAAGTATGTTAGTACAGGTCTTTAACAACAACAACCACCACAACAATAATAAAGCAATACAGACACAGAGCACAGAGTTTGGCTTAAAAAACTATATTTTTCTGGATTTTATATATTATTTGTTCTTCAACAATGTCTTGTGAGTTCTCATATGTCTTGGTGATAAGAGACATTGTAGAACATTATACATAGGATATAATAAACATTTTCTTTCTTTTTCTCATATAACTTTCTCCATTAATGGCAAAATGAGATGGGGGAGCATTTTACCATTCTCTCTCTTAATATTGCTAGCAAAGAACTGAATATAGAGAGAAGCCTGAAGTTTTCCACCTAAGAGAGAATTGTGGAAAGTGTCTGGTGGTTATTTATGTTTTCTTTTTTTTCCACATTTCACTCACTTTTACTTGGGCATGTGTGACTCATGTCCAGGACCAGGGGAGCAACATTTCTTCATAACTCATGGAATTAAATGGTTACACCCAATTTTGCTGGTTTTTTCCTCCTAAAGGGAAAACCCTGCTAAGAACAGAATGAGACGGAAAGACTTGCAGCTAATTATGCTAGCTGTGTCAATGGCATAGCCCCAAGAAGCCAGCTCTCCAGTCCCTGAATCATGACTGCGAAAATTGGCACTGTGCTGTTTAGCTCCCTAAGGGATGTAATTATTTTCTCCATGATACCCAATACTTGAAATGACCTCAGCAAAAGCATTTCTTTTCTTTTTTTCCCTTCCTCTAGTGTGTGGCAAAACAAATTGCATTTGTAACAACTAGAAATTCCCGAGGCCTTGTCCTCGCTGGCGGATGGCCTGAGGGATGCTGCTGGTGCAAATCAAAGAGCTCAGTGGTTCTGCTTTGCGCTGTGCTAGGCAGAAAAAAACTTTGCCTCTAATCACCCCATCTTCCTCCAGCAGAAACCTGAGAAATGAGACATGCTCAGTGGTTCAGAGTACTCGGAGTACTGTCATAATCCCGAAAGGTACTGTCCTACCTTGTCCTCTTGGTGGCTGAAGGACTCAAGCCAGAATAGATGGATTCTTAACCCTTTTGAAGGACTGTGTAGTTGTCCCTAAAATACACATCATCTACCTGGTCTCTAAGATTACTTCAGAGTTTCTTAGTCGTTGCCATTGTTCCCACGCTCTCTGTGTCCTTCCACAGGCCTGATGTTTTCTTCCACTGTGTTTCAGGGCTCATCGTTGGGGTGATCCTGAGGTACGGCACCACTGCCACCAGTGGTCACGACAAGTCACTCAGCTGCACTCAGGAAGACAGGGCCTTCAGCACCTTATTAGTGAATGTCAGTGGGAAGTTCTTTGAATACACCCTGAAAGGAGAAATCAGCCCTGGCAAGGTCAACAGTGTAGAGCAGAACGACATGCTGAGGAAGGTGAGCTCGGGCCACTCAGCCACTTTGGTCCTGACGTGGTTTTTGATTTTCCGATTCTGTCTCAACTTTGTGAACAGAAATCTTTTCACACTCCTGGAACATCAGTAACATTCCTGGCTGTCAGTTTGGCTAGGAAGCTTTTGGACTGTGATGAGGAGAAGGAACCAGATTTGAACTTGGGCCTTTTAACTTTGTCAGACTGATGTGGGCCACCAATGGTGCAGTGGGTTCGTACATCCCACTCAGCTCCTCTCTCCAACTCCCATCTCTTTTTGATTATGTCTCTTACTCTCGTTATGGTTTAGGGATGAGATTGTTTCTTTCTTAAATTAAGATTGGTTTCTTATTTTTCTTTTAGCTTGTTAATAATCAGTGTTCAGAAGTGTTATTCTTACTTATTCGTGGTTATTTTACCATATTCTATAAACATTTATTGAGTTTCCCACTCTCATTGGTGATTGATGCCAAAGGCTTAATGAATCTTCAGAGGAAAAATCTCTTGTTGTCTTAGAATTTGAGTCCACATGTTGTTTTTCATTTAATGTTGGGGGTAGCTAAAATACTCCACAGGAAAAGGGATTATATATCTCTTCACTTCACTTGGGTGATTTCCAGAATAAGCACAAGATCTGTATTTATCCACATACATTCTAGTACCTTATACACCCGGACTTATCAGCAGGAGGGCTTCCATATAAAGTCTGGGGATCCAAGTTGTGGGAGACCCCTTTAATATGTGAAGGCTTGCAGTCAAAGAGTGTAGCCTGTGCTCCAAAAATTAAATTATTATTGTTCTCAGGATCTGCCATAATCCTTAAAGAAAATTATTCTCAACCTGGAGCGTTCAACATGCCCATCTCCTCTCTGTCCCTAAGGGCGGGTCCTAGTGAACTCTTGGCTCTCAACCCTTCATAAGAATGCATGGGATTTCCATAAACATTTGTGAAATTAAATGCAACTGAGAAAGATACCCAGTGTAATACCACACTAATGACTGTTTACATTTAATAATTAGAATGGAGATTTCAAATAATTAATTGAAATAAGAGCCAGTTAATCTACCAACGTGAACAAATCTTTAAAAAGGTTAGGAGGCTTTGTAGAATGTTTAATTCTTTTCTGGATGTGATAGGGCTTTGCTGATAGTTTCAGAGTGATTTCCCTGATTGCCTACAGGTAGTTTTAGTCCCCTTAGAGTTGATGAATTTATGTTGATATTCAGGAAGTCACTAGCACCACTGGAGACTTTGATCTAGTCCACATTACGTATCACAAATGGCTGGTCACTCAAAAGAGACTTAAATTCAGTAAGATTATGTCTATAAATCATTATGTGGTAGGATACAGGAAATTAATAAAGAATCATGACTGCATCTTTTATTGTAGTTGAACCTTTATAAAGGTTTGATAAAAATCAAGATGTTTTCATTTCTTGTTGAAGAACATTGACCAGAAGCTTTCTGTGAGTTCTCAAAATTGCACTGAATTGTTGTGTCTTAATACATATTCAACAACACACCAAGAGTAGAAGGCAGAAGTGCCGTGTGGAGAAGAACAGGCCAGTGCTCATGGGAGCTGTGGCTTCTCTACTGTGCTGAGTCTGTGATTTTTTCACATTGATGTCATTTGTTTTAAATATTCAAACTTTAGTCAGTGGCTTAAAATATTAAGCAAATATTATGGCACCAATTGGTATTCAACAAAAAATTGGCTTTTTTTCTTTTTAAACTTTTAGGTAACATTTGATCCAGAGGTCTTTTTCAACATTCTGCTGCCTCCAATTATTTTCCATGCTGGATATAGTTTAAAGAAGGTAAGGAATTTTTGCCAGTATTTCTTAAAGCATGGGAATCTCTGCTTTAATTTTCCTGCACAATATTCTAGTTTTTTTCCTTCTCTCAGATTGCTTATTACTGTGTTCTGTACCCACTCAAGAGACTACAGTTGACTCATCATCAGTGACTCATTTCTGTTTTAAAGTCTGGAACTCTCATCCATTGCTGGTGGGAATGTAAAATGGTATGGCCACTCTGGAAAACATGTTTGCAGTTTCTTATAAAACTAAAGTTGAAATTACTAAACTTATAAAACTAAAGTTGAAAACCCAGCGATTTTATTTCTGAGGATTTATCCCAGAGAAATGAAAACTTCTGTTTATACAAAAAACTGTACATGGTTGTTCATAACAACTTTATTTGTAATAGCCCCAAACTGGAAACAAACAAAATGTCCTACAATAGGTGAATGGTTAAACAAGCATCCATACCATGGATACTACTCAGCAATAAAATGGAACAAACTATTGATACACAAAACAGCCTGGATGGATCTCAAAGGCATTATGCCGAGTGAAAAAAATCCAGTCTCAAAAGGTCACATACTATATGGTTTCATTTATATAGCATTCTAGAAATGACAAAATTATAGGGATGGAGAACAAATTATTGGTTGCCAGGGGTTAGGGATGGTGGGGATGAGAAGGGGAGGGGGTGGCTGTGACTATAAAGTGGGTAGCATGAGGGAAATCTTCATGGCAGTGGAACAGTTCTGCATCTTGGTTACAAGAATCTACACATGTGATAAAATGACATAGAACTATGCACACACATTGTACCAATGTCAGTTTCCTGGTTTTGATATTGCACTACAATTATGTGAGATATAACCAGTGGAGGAAAATGTGTGAAGGTACCACGGGACCTCTCTGCACTATTTTTGCAGCTTCTGTAAATCTATAATTACTCCAAAGTAAAAAGTTTTAAAAAAATCTATCATTATTGAGGGAGGGTCATTGTGTTCAGCAGCAAGGTTGGGCCTAAGCCCCTAGGTATTTAAAATACCAAATACCTTTATAAATACAGTGAGTGGCTCCCTTCCTCCCCATTGTGGGACTATTCTGTGAAAATTTAGCCTCCAAAAAGGCCTACTTCAGATAACAGCCAAGGACCTTGTTTCAGCTGTCTTTCTGAAAGGGGACTAAAGGAAACCTTTTCAGTGAGCCTAGAGAAGAGAGATCTTGGCTGCCAATAAAACTCAGTAACATCCTTAGGAAGTAGAGAATGCCTTCAAAGTTGATAAACCTCTAGATAGGTCAATCAAGGTGAAAAAAAGAGGAAAGAAACAAATTACCTATATCAGGAATGAAAGAGGGGACATCAGTATAGACTCTTCATACATTAAAAGGACAATAAGAGAATAATATGAACAACTTTGTACCAGTAAATTTGACAACCTAGGTGAAATAGACAAATTTCTCGAAAGGCCCAAATTACCAAAACTGACCCGAGAAGAGATGGAAAACTTGAACAGCCCTATATTAATGAAATAAACTGAGTTCATAGTTAAAAACCTTTATACAAGCCCAGATGGCTTCACTGGTGAATTCTATTTAGCATTTAAGGAAGAAATAATGAGTCCTACACAAAATCTTTCAGAACATAGAGGAGGGAACAGTCCCAACTCATTTTATGAGAGGGTGCCTGCCCATCAGGCTGGTTCTTCTGTCAAAGCAACTCTTCAGTTTTCAGAAGGTTTTTTGAAAAAACTCTTCCCAACCCACGCAAATATAGTTATTTATGGAGCATATGATATAAAGAACTTTGCATATATCCTTTATTTCGGTTTTTATATACATTATTTCTGATCATCACAGAAACTCTAAGAATGTGAGGGTGGTAGATTACCTCACACCCCTCTCCCCCAGGTTTCCAACTCATTTATAAACAGACACAAGGAGCTAACTGGCAACTGAATGATCAATTTATGACCCAAAGTCCCTGGTGACGCATCTTGGATGATATAGTTTAGCCCTTGGTAATGGGACTCCTTACTGCCGACCTCATGAATTGAAGACAGATGCCCTTTAGCCACCAAGTCGGTCACAGTCACAGATAGGGAGGCTGAAATGGAGAGATCCTAGAAATTGCTGGGCCTGCCAAAGGCTGCCTCTTTTGCTCATAGCATGGAGGCCACAGGAGCAAGAGCACTCCCCCACTTTTCGTAAGAGAGTCAAGGCTACAAGTCAGGGTCAAGCCAGTCTCCCTCTTCAGAGATCACATGGCCCCTTCTTACTGCACCACCTTCAAGGGAGGAGGGATGGAACTTAAGTCCCCTCTCCACAATGGATGCTTGAGGAGCAGGAGGTTGTGTTTCTGCACACCAGCCCAACGCACATCTGGACACTCACAGACATGTAGAGAATGTCCTGCATTTTACTGATGATGAAGCCAAATTGAGAACGATTAAGTGACGTTTGAGGTTATGTAGGTGGTGCAGGACTGAGTCAAGGTTATGCCTGTCTGTCTGACTGGAGGGCCTAGGGTTGTTCCTCTGTGTTACATTCTTTCCAGATATAGGTTTTCTGTACCAAAAAAGTATCCTTTTTCTGACTTATTTATGAGGTTGCCAAAGTAATCTGAATCTATATGTCAGCTATTGACATGTAACAAACGGTAGATGATCTTACAGGTATAAATAATGTTATTCTTTATCTAAATAAAGAGTTTGGGAGCTGCTCTTAAGATCAAATGGGTGATGAATAATTTGGTATTTTAAATAACTAATCTTAATGTATAAGCAAGGTCATAGTTGATTTAAAATGAAACCAAACCATTGGTTGTGAAAGCCACTCTAATGGCTAAAAAAAAACCTTAGTGTTTGCAGAGCCTTCCCTTTGTCAGCTTCATTTTCTCAGAAGAAAAACAAATAACAGGCTTTGCCAGTTAACCAATTTAAGTTGTTTTTGAAATGCTAGTTTTAAAGGTTATTATTAGCTCTTAGTTTAGTCTCTTTCCTTTTTAATCAGGCACCTAAATAGTTGGTACTTATGTGGTTGCCATCTCTGATTAAATGTTCCCAATTAAATGTGTAATAAGTGTTTCACCATTTAACCTCTGGTATGTAAACAGATTCATACCCTTTGACCTATGTACATGTAGTTGTCATTCAGACATGGGCCTTCATTTTTCTAACTTGAAAAATGTACCATGGCCTTAGTTTTGATTTTGTGCTACCACTCAGTTTGCTTAGAGGGCATTGGCAGGGAAAGAATTCACCTATAGAAGCTTTCATGTTTTGTGAATTTCCCCCAGTACACACACACCATGTTCAAATTTGTCAGGGGAATGGGCGATGATAAGGTTTCCCAAGGAGTAGGAATGTAAGGCTTAGAATGGTACAACTAGGAATTGGGATGCCAGGTGGATTTTCATTGAATGCAAACCTTCTCATTCTGATCTGTTTTAGGTTTATATTCTCAAAGGCTTTACCAGGGCATGTCATCTCCTTTTGTTTCTTTTTGCCATTCTATAATGGAAAGGGAAAAGAAGGGAGAGACTGAAAGAGTCATGGCCATGTGAACCACACGTGACTGTGAACTGTTAAGGCCAAATAAGAAGATGATGAAAGATACAGGATTCCACTAGACACCTCCCGTCCTTCTTCCCTAAAAGGATGTGGGGGGAATCAAGAAGGGCATCTTGTGTGGTGAGAGTGCAATGCCTTGGGGTCAGAAGACCTGCTTGCCAGTTCTGGTGCTGTGGTTTGGTAGACATGTGACTTCAGGCAGCTCACATCACACTTTTGAGCCTTAGTTGTCTCTCATATAAAATGGTCCAAAAAACACCTTCACGATGAGGTTGTTGTGAGAATTGGATGAGCTAATATGCAAAAGTACTTTGTAAACTATGAAGTATATGATTAAATACTAGGTGTAATAATATACAAATAAGTGGCATGTTATACCTTTTCAAGGTGCAATAAAATTCCAGTTCATATCAACAGATATGAATGGGATGGGTAATTTGTGTGTGTGTGTGTGTGTGTGTGTGTGTGTGTGTGATTTTAGAATATATCATGAATGCATTTTTGGTGGTAGATTTACATTTCTAATTTTCTGCTTTGGCTAATATCATAAATACAAATTTACTTAATATATTCAAACCAACCATAGGAATGATTACCCAAAAGAAAGCCGAGTGGCAAGGGAAAGCACATCTAGGATTAAAATTTTGCTCCTGGATACTTCGCATGGGTTTCATTGGTCTCATGTCTTGTCCTCGATGCACTCCCTCCCTGGTTTAAGCACTTGGTGGAGCTTTTAAAGGCAAGTAGGTCACAGTTGTTGGTTTTTTTTTTTTTGAAGTCTAATTTTTTTTTTCAAAACAGTGGCATATAAATGCATTAGCATTAAAAAAAGGCTGAGGACAATGACTGATTTAGGAGGCAAACCTAATGTGTCTATAATATGTACAGGCGGTACCTTCATTTGATGACTGTCAGTGTGGGAAGCCCTTGAAGGATTCTGTTCTGAGCAGGTGGTTTAGGGGCACTAGGGGTTCTTTGATGCCTTCTTCACAGCCTCAGAGAGGGGCAGGCATTGGGGAAGGCTGAAGCCAAGGTCTTAGGTCCTCTGTCTGGAATGCAGGCCAATGGTCGCCTGCAGCCCTTTGTCTGATCAGACTTCGTGCTGACTGCTTGATCCAGGTTGAGTGCTTCTTCTGTGCCCTCTCTTTCCCTGATGGTGCTTAGCTCACATGCTGGGGCTCTCCTGCCTTTTAAAATTTCTAGATAAAGTGTTCCTGGTTCCTGTTTAATTAGGGTGTTTAGGGGATTTTGTTTGTCTGTTTTTGTTAAATAGTTATGATTGTCCAGTGTGAACAGCTTTATGCCTTGAGAAGTAAGGATCATGTCTCAGGGTCCTAAGAACAGGGATTTTCCTCATCAGAATATCCACAGGCCCAGTGATTTATGAGAAGTAAAGTCATGTGTGTGTGTGTGTGTGTGTGTACATACTTATAAATTTGCCCATCTTAGATGAACTACCTGTTTCTTGTTTCTCCACACCTATCTCTATTTTCCCTCTTTCCCAGGCTCCAAAGATTAATTCAGATGAATATCAGAAGACGCCTCTGATGCTGAGTTAACCAGAAAGCTCCTTAGCACTTTCATAGCTTATTAGTTTCAAACTTACATCTGCAGTGTTCTTCTAAGGTACCACCAGAACTGGAAGTGACTAGTTGAATCACTAGGGTAAAATAGTTTGGGTTAAATCTGTGAAAATGATTGGTCTACTTACACACACATACTCTCTCACACACACACACACACACACACACACACACACACACACACACACAAAATGTAATTTAATATAATCAGCCAGAGTAGTTTTTTCTGAAATTTACTAAGGCCTTGCTTGCTTGCTCACTGATTGGTAGGACAAAGGAGATCTTAAAACCATGATTTTCTAAGGCTAAATAGCATTATTCAGGAGTAACTTCAGTTGTTAATTAACATAATGGAAGCAGTAAGTAAAGTTTCACTTTTTAGAGACTTGTAGTGTTTCTGATGTCCACTGTCAAAATTCACAATGTGATTCCTGCTTTTTTGTTTTATTCAGAGACACTTTTTCAGAAACCTTGGGTCTATTCTGGCCTATGCCTTCTTGGGGACTGCCGTTTCCTGCTTCATTATCGGGTAAGTGACTTTGTCATATAACCAAATTACCACACTTCCAAAGAGATGAGATCCACATGGGTCCACAGAATCCAATATTTTCCCCAGCTTTATTGAGATATAATTGACACATAACATTGTGTAAGTGTAGGGTATACAGTGTGTTGATTTGACACATTTATAAATTGCAAAATGATTACCACCATAGTATTAGCTACCACCTTCATCTGGTCACATGGTTGCCATTTCTTTTTTTGTGGTGAGAACATGTTAGCAACATTCAAGTATGTGGTACAGTATCATTAGCTATAATCACTGTGTTGTACATTAGATCCCCAAACTTATTAATCTTGTTACTGGAAGTTTGTACCCTTTGAGCAGCACCTCCCCATTTCCCCCGCCCCCCCAGCCCCTGGCAACGGCCGGAGTCCAGTATTTTGATGTTTATGATGATTGTAATTAAGATCTAGAGTTACATTGTCCAGTGTGGTAGCTGTGAGCCACGTGTGGCTACTTAAATTGAAATTAAGATTCATTAACATTGAAATAAAATAAAACCTAGTCCCCAGATCTTAGTTTCTAATAGCATTCTTCAATGAAAAGAACCAGGGCCCCTTGCAGAAATGGCTGATTCTACGGCTGGGGCAGCAAATATGCAAAATGACAATGGAGCATCTTATAGTGTCAGAGAGTAAGAAAGTGCTCAGAAAACAAACAAAAAGGATATGGAGCATGTCAAAGGGACACAGAGCCAACCTGAAACACCCCCCCTCTCTAATGGCTAAAGAACAACGTAAGAAATAACATTGTTTTGGATCATCACCCGAAGTATAAAACAAATATATTTGAGTCTATACTGATATAAATAAATGACTGGATGAATAAATAAATGGAGGAGAAGTGACAAATCTGTGCAGAAGAATTCCAAATAGTTTATGCAGATATAGTCCCCCTCAAGGAGATGAAGCTTGGGCCTTCCCCCCTTTGATTGTGGGCTGTGCATGGTGACTTCCTTCCAAAGAGTACAGCATGCAAAGGAAGAAGAAAGAGTAGCTTTACAGAGGAGAAACCTGGCAAACACTACCTCAGCCAGATGATCAAGATTAACACCAAAATTGGTAAATCATGTTGATACGCTGTACCTTTGATATCTGTGATGAGAATGGCACTTACCGCTGTGTCTTCCTCCCAAAATCGCATTACCTCAGTCTAATCATGAGAAAAAAAATCAGACTAGTCCCACATTCTGCAAAATACCTGACCAGTACTCCTCCCCAACTGCCAAGGTCATCAAAAACAAGCAAAGTCTGAGAAACTGTCACAGCCAAGAGGAGACAAAAGAGATATGATGACTAAATGTAATGTGGTATCCTGGATGGAATCCTGGAACAGAAAAGGGATATTAGGTAAAAACTAAGGAAATCTGAATGACATGTGAACTTTAGTTAATTTAAAAAAATTAGCTGGAAAGCTGGAGATAAAAGCAGGAGCCTTTTATGCCACCAAAACAGGAGGGGCTTGGACTTTGTCCTTTAAGAGAGACAAACCATTGAAGAGTGACAGGTTAGATAACTGGTATTGGTGACTGTAGGGAAAACGCTACCACAGAGAAGTCAGATCTAAGCTTATGATAGAAGGAAATGGAGAGGAAGGTCTAGTTTCAAGAAATATTTAAAGGGTAGGTGAAAGAAGCCTTTGATAAGCAACAAAGAGCAAATCAACTCTGTATCATAGAATTCCTGTGAATTGAAATATAGCTGTTTAAGTGTCTGGAACAGTGTCAATGTCTGGCACACAGTAGGCAAACACTAAGTTATAGCTATTTATTCTCAAAAGGATTCAATTCTGCAAATAGTTCTTGAATTTCTAGCTTCGTCAATCTACTGTTCTAGACACCTAAGGTACAAAGATGAGCAATGATATGGTCTTGACCTTTAAGAATCTTATTATTGGGGACTGGCTGTAGGGTACAATGAGTCTATTCTGTGGCTATTTATTTTTGGCATTTTATTCTTTTTGATGCCTTTGTAAATGGGATTTTCTTAATTTCTCTTTATTCTGTGGTTGTTTTTATTCCCCTAATCCCTACAGCTGCTACCAACACACACACACACACACACACACACACACACACACACACACAGAGACACACACACCCCCTTAATAACATGTACTAGGCCTTTTAACACTCTTCACTCCTCCCAATTTGTCAGCTGTCCTGTAGGAAATGTGCTCTGGCCAAGTTGAAATATTAACTTGGTGGTCCTTCTTGGGCCATATCACATTCTGCACAGTATAAGGAGGGCTGCTGCTGGCCTGCCTAACCCATGCAAAGAGTGAGAAGCCAGATATGTCAATGGGTACGCTGATATTTTAATGGGATGTTCAAAGAGTTTTGCCTCTCTTCCCTTCTTTGAAATAATTATCGGCAGAGAAGGTTGACCAGTTGGATCTTTGTGGCCAACCCATTTTTTTTCTCTCCAGCTTCATCCAGTCTATTCATTTACATGACTTTAAATGCATTGTCTTAGAATCCTGGGAGTTTTGTAGCAATTCATTACCCATTTTGCAGGGTTCTTTCTCTTCCTTTCTTCCCTACTACCCATTTGCTTAAAATGCCCTAACTGTTGCTAATTGAGGATCATACTTTATAGTTGTAAATAAGCACAGTTTTTTAAAATGGAGTGTTCAGATATTTCAGCAAGATGACATTAACTGCAGACCATTACTTGGTGCCAAAGTCTTATTTGCACATGTTCCTGGTAAGTGTCCAACCACAGCAGCTGCCCGACGTTTTCACAAACCTCTCTGGAAGTGCAGTATTCTAGTACTCCTCTGCTTGCTCATTTGCCAGGTTACTCAATTAGGTGGGTTTTCTTTTCTTTTTTTTTTTCCTTCTGACATAGTTTACCTTCCCTTCTTACAGGAATCTCATGTATGGTGTGGTGAAGCTCATGAAGATTGTGGGGCAGCTCTCGGATAAATTTTACTACACGGATTGTCTCTTTTTTGGAGCGGTTATCTCTGCTACTGACCCAGGTATTTGCATATTTGGCCTTACCATTATGATGTTTTATTATTTAAATCTTAAAAAGTTCAGAGCAATCATTAACTTTCATTACAGTAAGGAGACTGTAGTGTTAACATGGAACAGTGGAGGAAGAGACCAGTAAGTGGTCTAACAGACTTAGATGGCTTTTCTAAGAAGGGCCTGCATTTCCCTTTTCTTCTTCTTCTTATTATTGTAAAAAAAAACCAACAACATAAAATTTACCATCTTAATCATCTTCAGGTGTATAGTTCAGCAGTGTTGAGTATATTCACATTGTTGTGCAACCAATCTCCAGAATTATTTCATCTTGCGAAACTGAAACTCTATACGCATTAAGCAACATCTCCCCACTCTCCCCCCACCCCACCCCCCAGTCCTGGGCAACCACCATTCTACTTTCTGTCTCTATGAGTTTGACTACTGTAGATACCTCATATAAGTGGAATCATCAGAAGTTGTCTTTTTGTGTCTGGCTTATTTCATTAGCATAATGTCCTCAAGATTCATCTATGTTGTTAACATGTGTCAGAATTTCCTTCCTTTTAAACCTGAATAATATTCCATTGTATGAATGTACCGCATCTTGTTTATCCCTCCATCTGCCAACAAGCACTTGGGTTGCTTCCACCTGTATTTCTCTTTTTGTCTTTCATTTTAGAATGTCTAATTTAGTCATAATTTTTACACTTAGACTGTCTTTTTTCTCAGTGTTGTGCTTTTGCATTCTTTTAGGAAACCTATCATTTGGTTTAAATAATACCTTTGCTTAGTAGAAATGCACACCAGTACCTGTAGTGAATGTAATTTAATTTGTAAAGTCCTTTTGTGCAATGTTCCTGCACACTGTGATGTGGTTCCTATTCATAAATCTCTTACCTTGTATTTTTCAAGTGTTAGTTGAACCAGTTCTTAAAAGTGGAATTATTATATACCCTTCCTCCCCTGCAGCTCAAAACCAACAAACAAACAAGCTCTCCTCTCCAAGTTGGAACCCATAATTGAATCGGTTCACATAAAGTAGTTATGGCTATTCTTTCCTCTAGTGTTAACCACTGAGAGTGCCATTGCAGGGAAAGAATTTATGGAGAAAGCTGATCTTGTTCTTACAGTACAGATGGAAAGGCCTTTTCATTGTCTATGATGTCCTCTAACATTCTGGGCAGTAATGATCTCTAAGATATGCAGATTCCCACCATGCCCCACCTCCACTTCACCATGCCTCTTGGGGGGTCCTCTAGATCAGCGCTACCCAATAGACATTTCTGTGGTGATAGAAATATTCTATAGTCTTCCCAATCCTTTATGGTAGCCAGTAGCTACGTGTGGCTGTTGAGCACTTGAAATGTGTGATAGTGCAACCGAAGAACTGATTTTTGAATTTTATGCCCAGTAATTTAAGTTTAAATGGCTACATGTGGCTAGTGGCTACCGCATTGGATAGCACAGCTGTAGACAGTTGTGTGGCTCTGAAAACTCTTGATGATTAAAAACCGTTGATCTCTCTCACCACCCCCCCTATTTTTTTTTTAATTTTTTTTTCTTTTTTTTTTTGGCCGCACCACGAGGCATGTGGGATCTTAGTTCCCTGACCAGGGATCGAACCCATGCCCCCTGCAGTGGAAGCGTGAAGTCCTAACCACTGGGCCACCAGGGAAGTCCCTCTCACCCCCCTGTTTTCTTACAAACACTCTAAGTAAATTGATACTGAAGACTTGGCTGGTTGAAGCACCCTTGTTTGTGAAAAGAATGTGGGATGTGGAGTTGCAGGTGGTGGTTTGAGTTCTAGCCCTGCCAGTCACTAACCGGGTGGCCTGGGCACACTTTATCTCCTGAGCATCAGTTTCCTCATTTATGAAGTAGGAATAATGGTACCTGTTTCCTATTGTGAAGGGCTATTGTGAAGATTAAATGAGATAATGCATGTAAAGTGTTGAGCATATCATCTGCTGATTATGTTGGTCTCTATCAACATCTTCTGACTCAGGCAGAGATTTCTCTGTTTTACCTGTGTGTGTGTGTGTGTGTGTGTGTGTGTGTGTGTATGTGTGTGTTTAATAACAGGTTACCACTTAACCTAAGCACTGTGAAAAGTAGCTTTATTATTCTAACACTACAATGTCTGTGACATCTCCAAATGTGTGTCTGTTGAGAAATGATTCTATATAAGTTTAAGAAAGGTGTTTAGTGTCTCTGAAAATATATTACTAACTATACTCATCTATAACTTTATTACTAACATCTTACTAGTACCACCAATGAGCAAAGGGAAGTTAGTGTAACATAAAGATTACTGATACTGTTTTCTGAGCCATTAGTGTCGCTTCATTTAATTGGATAGAAAGGCTTATTTTTCCAGATTATCTTTGTAATTGTTTACTTCACTTTAATGTGTCCATGCTGTGGTAGAAAATAATGGAAGGCATTACCATGACACACCATTTTTATTTGTCCTGTGAAGATTGGCACAGTAAGGGTTTTATAGAAATGAAAGTTCTAGAAAATTGAAACTTTAAACTTATTAAACATCAGGACATTAACTTTAACTGCTTCTTAATGGAAGTCTTTCTGAAATGTAGAATGTTTTTGTAAATTAAAAGTGTTTTACCAGCTTCCTAAAAATCTGTTGTTTGAGAACTTGGGCCATAAAAGAAATAAAAACTTTAAGTGCAGAGTTAGAGGGGAACCATAAGACCAAATTGACTTCTTGTGCCTGGTGCATCAAACAGAAATTCTGGTATTGGGATGAAAGAGTAAGAGTCCTTGTCCCTGATTTCACTGTACTTGGCTCTTGTGTTTGGTCTTCCCGTTGATGGGGGCAGCCTGTGCGTGGTGTGCCATAGGCTGCTCTGTGACCAGGAGCCCTCTCCGTTCTGTGGTTGTGTGTCATGGGTGCCACGTGCCATCTTTGTGGACTGTTACTTAAATGGATCCACAACTCAGGAAAGAAAATATAAGTTTCCAACCTGTAGTATTGCTACATTCGTAAGCAGCTACCAGAGAAAATGAGTGCCCTTCCTTCCTGTGAACCATTATGCAGTGATTCCTCTCACTGTAATCCTGTCACTTTTACACCCCTCGAGTCAATCAGACCCACTCACAGGTTTCAAAAGCTGCGATCTGTGCTGTCAGAGAGTAATTCTCTAGTTGCACCACCCAGGCTGGTCAGTCTTTTGCTTAGTCTTCGAGACTGAGGTCAGATCTGCCACCTGCCTGGTTATTCTTCCTTTACTGCTTCAGTCAGTAGGTCCCACAGCTCCTGAGTCAGGTCTATTTTCTACATAACATTACTTGCTGCTTTGTGCTGAGCGTTCGCAAGTGCTAAGTACTCCTTAGTACACAGGTGGAGTGTTCAGAGAAAGTTAGTTGAAGGAACAAAGTCAGGTTCTTGATTTTTCCTTCTTTCTCTTTCCACTATTGTTTCATTTTTCCCACCGCTTTTTAGATACCTGTACCAGTAGTCTTCAGTCAGTGAATTGTAATTTCTCAGTCCATGTCCAGTTGGAAACAGCTGTTGTGACCTTGTTCTCTCTGATTGCAAGGGTCCAGCTGTGGGGGGAGCCACTCACCCAGTCTGTCATCCCCTTCCTACCCCCACCCCCGCATCACCTTCTGGTTGTCCGCACCCGTAGTCCTCATCTTGGTTGGGCACAGGCTTGCCCAGGAGGGACATGGCCGACTTCCTGCCTTGCTTTTTTTATTATAGCTACTTTATTTATTTATTTATTTATTTTTGGCTATGCTGGGTCCCCGGTTCGTGCGAGGGCCTTCTCCAGTTACGGCAAGTGGGGGCCACTCTTCATCGCGGTGCGGGGACCGCTCTTCATCGCAGTGCGCGGGCCTCTCACCATCGCGGCCCCCCCCGCTGCGAGGCACAGGCTCCAGACACGCAGGCTCAGTAGCTGTGGCTCACGGGCCCAGCCGCTCCGCGGCATGTGGGCTCCTCCCAGACCAGGGCTCGAACCCGTGTCCCCCGCACTAGCAGGCAGATTCTCAACCACTGCGCCACCAGGGAAGCCCTGCCTTGCTTTTTAAGGTGATGGGCAGGGAGAATGAGAAATTGAAATTCAGAACAGCCAAATTCAGACCAGTACAAAGTGTTAATTATTATTTATGCAGAGCTAGTGTTTATTGTCATAAATAAATGAGTTAACTACACATTATTATTATTTTTTACTACTGGTACAGTCGTATTTTAGGAAAATAGTGTTTAAAAGTTAAAGGAGCTTTTGAAAATCATGTACTCAAGGCTTCGCTTTACTCTGTCTTTGGACTTTGCTGTGCACTATTGGACGGCTTCCGTTTGCCCCTCCACATTTCCACACCACCCTTCCCCACTCTCTTCTTGGCACTGGGAGGCTGACTGGTATGGAAGATTGCAAAGGTTCCTTTGCCTTCTACTTTCCCATTGGATTTGTCCACAGGGGGAGCACCAGTGGGAGACTGGGAGGAGGCTGGACATGCAGGGTCCCTGTGGGCTGGCTGTGTCCCTTGAACAAAGGTCACGGCTCCTGTTGGGTGACCCTCTCCACACAGCTCCTGGTTCTGGCAACCACTCCTTCCCTGGACCCTTTGAGCCTAGGGATGGTATAAAAGCTCCCTGTTTTCAGCCACAGGTACTGCCCTCCCCCTCTCCCGTGCTCTCTACACACTTCTATAAATAATGCCTTTATAAACACTCCTCAAATTACTCATCTGTTTCCTGCCAGAACCCTCGCTGATAAAGTCCTGGGACCCAGGTGTCCTGGGCTGCCAGCCCCGTGCTCTGTTCGTTGAGATTAGCCTCCGCCAGTCCTGAGTCCCTGAGTGACTGACTGACTGATGTGAATAGAGGCCTCTGGTGCAAACCCCCAGTGGACGTACTGTATGAGTAATAGATAAAATTTCTCTCGCGTTTGACCACTGAGATTTTGGGAAGTTTGTTACTGCAGCAGAAAGCAACCCACCACACACGGCCTGTTTTCTCATCTCTAAATTGGGAGATATGATACTACTACCTTCCTAGGGTTTTTATGAGGACTAAATGAGATTGTAAAATGTTTAGCATAGTGTCTGCTTCCAGGTAAGACCTTAGTAATTGTTATTATTATCATTGTTAATTTTTCTTCAGCATTGGGTTCAAAACAAGACAATTCTTGTGTCACATAATGATAAACTAAGAGTAGGGGTTTTGTATTAGTCAGGTTTCTTCAAAGAAACAGAATAAATAGGAGACGTGTGTGTGTGAGGGGGAGAGGGAAAGAGACATATTGATTGATTGACTGCTTGATTGTAAGGAATTGGCTCATGTGATTATGGAGGCTAAGAAGTCTCAAGATCTGCCGTGCAAAGGCTTGAGAACCAGGAGAGCCAATGCTGTAGTTCCAGTCTGGGTCCAAAGACAGGCAGAGAAAGTGAATTCTCCCTTACTCTGCCTTTTTGTTCTAGTGAAACCTTCAACAGACCACATGAGTCCCACCCTCATTGAGGGGGGCCATCTGCTTTACTCAGTCTACTGATTCAAATGTGAATCTCATCCAGAACCTCACAGACACATCCAGAATAATGTTTAATCGAATATCTGGGCACCCCATGGTCCAGTCAAGTTGACGAGTAAAATTAACAATCACATATCGTTCATGTAATAAATAATCGAGAAAACAGGAACTTTTTTAAGCCTAATCCCTAAAGATTTTTCCTGTTGTGTAACTTGATAAACTGTTTTCAAGGGTGGAAGAAAGAGGTTGACCTTGTTTGCGTCTTGTTTTATACAGATGACATGTCTGTCCTTTAGGAAGTATGCCTGCTGGTGATGCCCCCTGTTGATGTCTGGTTAGCATCTGAAAGCTTAGAGTAGTGGTTTTATTGCCTAGATTTACGATTATCTGGAGCAGCCTCATGATATAGTTGACATTTTTCAAATCCAAATTATTTTTTGTTTACTCTCAGTAAATGAGTTAAACTTTTTGAAAAGAAAGGCGTGATGGGAAGTGGTTTCAGAATCTCCCTTAATCCCTAACAAAAACAGAGAAAGCAAGACAGCAAAAAAGAAAACACAGACTCAACTAGCTGACAGAGTATCTCCATGAATCCCCAGTTATCAACTGGTGGGGTCAAACTACCTGTAGCAGTGAGACTTAGGGATAAGAACAGCAGCTGCGCTGGAGGAAGCAAAGGAAAGAGGGGGCTGCTGGTCATCTTGATTGTCAGGGAACCTAGAAATTTCCCACAAGTATTCACACTCAAAAGGAGGGATCCCCACTGGGAGTAAAGAATTTTATGGTCGTATTGGATAACAGCAGTTAATACTGGGAGGAGGCTTTTCAGGCTCTAATTTGTGGGTGAGGGCAAGGAGACTGGAGGAGGTGTGAGGCTGCTGGAGTGACCTGGGCCCTCAGACCTCTCAGGAAATCCCTTGTAGAAGATCGCTCTGCAAGGACAGAACCACTCCCTAAAAATGACCTGCTCGGACCACAGACCTTGATTGATGGGGCGTTAAAAGAGAAAGCTCAGATAGTAATGGTGGAGAAGGCCAGAGGAAGTAGATCTGAGTATTGGCTACACCTCCGGGTGGCTACGCCTCTGGGTCGTATTTTTAATACTTCAATGTAAAACCAGAAGAGGGAGCCCTAGAGCCATGAAACTGGAAAAGCTGTTCTGGGCCTTCTACCCCCTACCCACCTCACTTAATATGGGCAGCAGAAACGGATTGAGGTTGAACTTCATGTAAATATAAGAAAAAATGGGGATAACCCCTATGAATAATAAAGTTACAGATAATGAAGTCATACCAGAAGAAGAGGGTCCCAAAGCAGATGAAACTTTATTAACATTCCAACAGAAGCTAAAGGAAGTTAAGAAAATGATAGAAGTTATACAAGAACTGTATACATCAGGATTGGAAAATTCAGAAATGAGAGGACTACACAATAGGACGTTATGAAAAGAGAGCTGACAGAAAGGAATGGAGGGGGAACCCATGGAGAAAACGAGATGTAAAGTATTAAAACAATCAATTTGAAAATGGGTAAACCCCGAATGATAGTGTCAAGGAATATACATTGGTGGTCAAACTATAAGGAAATGCAAGGAAATGATTCCTATAAATCAGGTTACTGGTTACTTTTGAGTGAAGGAAGGGGCTTGAGATTGGGATGGTACATACTGTGGGGGGCTTCTGTGGGGGCTGGCAAAGTTCCATTTCTTGAACTGGATGATGGTTACAAGAGTGGTTGGCTTATAATAGTGCTAAATATTTGTTTGGTTTTGTTTTCTAATAGTATCAGTTAGTAATGCGTTTGGCTGCAAATAACAGAAAAATCTGGCTAATACTAGCTTAAACAGAGAGCTATTTATCTTGGCTAACGGCTCCGAGCTGGTGCCATGGCTGCCACTACAATCAGGCATCCAGGCACTCAGTCTTTCTAGGGCATTACCCTTGGGTTTCAGACACACCTTAGTTGCCCCATGGAGGGAAGATGACTGCACTGCGTCCAGTCTCCACCCTCTTCCAGGCAGCAAAAGTGGCACTCGCCACAAGGGAAGCTGAAGAAGTGAGTTTAGTTTTTCAGGTCCTTATGGCAGAAACTAACAAAGCAGAAGGTGCTGGGTGTGAGTGTTGAAAGAGAACCCCGCCTGCATGTATACATTTAGAGCAGTGGTTCTCAACTGGGGGTGATTCTGCGCCACACCCCTCCCCCCACCCCCCCGCCCAGCAGACATTTGGCAATGTCTGGAGACATTTTTGGTTGTCACAACTTGGCAGGGGAGAATGTGCAGTGCTACTGGTATCTTGTGGGTAGAGGTCAGGGATACTGCTAAACTGTCTTACGATGCACAGGACAGCCCCCACGACAGAGTTATATGGCCCCGAATATCAGTAGAACTGAAGTTGAGAAACTCCAAAGCCCTTTCAGGTGGGTCCATAAAGTCAAAAGTGATTTAATAATAATAGTAGTACATCATTTGTCTTTTTAACTTACGTTCTTTCACAAGTGTACCATTGACTGGAGTTTTCCAGGGGCTGTATAATGTGTGATACTGACTCTCTGTTGATCGAATGCAGAAACAGGTATGAGAACCATCTATCTTCCATTACTTCAGATGTGAAAGAGATCTGAGAAAATGTAAAACAGTGGCTCTCTTCTCACTATTTTTTTTTTGGAAAATATATTTTTCATTAAAAATATGTTAACATATAATGGTTTTACTAGTAATTTAAATGAATAAATATTGAATTTTTTGTTTTATTCAATACAGTAAATATTGATACCTATAGCCCACAAAACTAAAGCTCTTTGGAGCCTCAAAATTTTCTAAGGGTTTAAAGGAGTCCTGAGATCAAAAGTATGAGAGCTGCTGGTCTAGTAAATAGCTGATTTTTTAAAAAATTTTTTTAATTTAATTTAATTTTTTTTATACAGCAGGTCCTTATTAGTCATCAATTTTATACACATCAGTGTATACATGTCAATCCCAATTGCCCAATTCATCACACCACCATCCCCACCCCCCTGCCGCTTTCCCCCCTTTGTGTCCATACCTTTGTTCTCTACATCTGTGTCTCAATTTCTGTCCTGCAAACCAGTTCATCTGTACCATTTTCTAGGTTCCACATATATGCATTAATATACGATATTTGTTTTTCTCTTTCTGACTTACTTCACTCTGTATGACAATCTCTAGATCCATCCACGTCTCTGCAAATGACCCAATTTCGTTCCTTTTTATGGCTGAGTAATATTCCATTGTACATATATACCACATCTCCTTTATCCATTCGTCTGTCGATGGGCATTTAGGTTGCTTCCATGACCTGGCTATTGTAAGTAGTGCTGCAATGAACATTGGGGTGCATGTGTCTTTTTGAATTATGGTTTTCTCTGGGTACATGCCCAATAGTGGGATTGCTGGATCATACGGTAATTCTATTTTTAGTTTTTTAAGGAACCTCCATACTGTTCTCCATAGTGGCTGTATCAACTTACATTCCCACCAACAGTGCAAGAGGGTTCCCTTTCCTACACACCCTCTCCAGCATTTGTTGTTTGTAGATTTTCTGATGATGCCCATTTTAACAGGGGTGAGGTGATACCTCATTGTAGTTTTGATTTGCATTTCTCTAATGATTAGTGATGTTGAGCAGCTTTTCATGTGCTTCTTGACCATCTGTATGTCTTCTTTGGAGAAATGTCTATTTAGGTCTTCTGTCCATTTTTGAATTGGGTTGTTTGTTGTTTTCATATTGAGCTGCATGAGCTGTTTATGTATTTTGGAGATTAATCCTTTGTCCGTTGATTCGTCTGCAAATATTTTCTCCCATTCTGAGGGTTGTCTTTTCGTCTTGTTTATGGTTTCCTTTGCTGTGCAAAAGCTTTTAAGATTCATTAGGTCCCATTTGTTTACTTTTGTTTTTATTTCCATTTCTCTAGGAGGTGGGTCAAAAGAGATCTTGCTGTGATTTATGTCAAAGAGTGTTCTTCTTATGTTTTCCTCTAAGAGTTTTATAGTGTCTGGTCTTACATTTAGGTCTCTAATCCATTTTGAGTTTATTTTTGTGTATGGTGTTAGGGAGTGTTCTGATTTCATTCTTTTACATGTAGCTGTCCAGTTTTCCCAGCACCACTTATTGAAGAGACTGTCTTTTCTCCATTGTATATCCTTGCCTCCTTTGTCATAGATTAGTTGACCATAGGTCCGTAGGTTTATCTCTGGGCTTTCTATCTTGTTCCATTGATCTATGTTTCTGTTTTTCTGTCAGTACCATAGTGTCTTGATTACTGTAGCTTTGTAGTATAGTCTGAAATCAGGGCGTCTGATTCCTCCAGCTCCCTTTTTTTCCCTCAAGACTGCTTTGGCTATTCGGGGTCTTCTGTGTTTCCATACAAATTTTAAGATTTTTTTGTTCTAGTTCCGTAAAAAAATGCCATTGGTAATTTGATAGGGATTGCATTTAATCTGCAGATTGCTTTGGGTAGTTTAGTCATTTTCACAATATTGATTCTTCCAATCCAAGAACATGGTATACCTCTCCATCTGTTGGTATCATCTTTAATTTCTTTCATCAGTGTCTTATAGTTTTCTGCATACAGGTCTTTTGTCTCCCTAGGTAGGTTTATTCCTAGGTATTTTATTCTTTTTGTTGCAGTGGTAGAGGGGAGTGTTTCTTTAATTTCTCTTTCAGATTTTTCATCATTAGTGTATGGGAATGCAAGAGATTTCTGTGCATTAATTTTGTATCCTGCAGCTTTACCAAATTGATTGATTAGCTCTAGTAGTTTTCTGGTGGCATCTTTAGGATTCTCTATGTACAGTATCATGTCATCTGCAAACAGTGACAGTTTTACTTCTTCTTTTCCAATTTGTATTCCTTTTATTTCTTTTTCTGCTCTGATTGCCGTGGCTAGGACTTCCAAAACTATGTTGAATAATAGTGGCAAGAGTGGGCATCCTTGTCTTGTCCCTGATCTTAGAGGAAATGTTTCAGTTTTTCACCATTGAGAATGATGTTTGCTGTGGGTTTGTCATATATGGCCTTTATTATGTTGAGGTAGGTTCCCTCTATACCCACTTTCTGGAGAGTTTTTATCATACATAAATGGGTGTTGAATTTTGTCAAAAGCTTTTTCTGCATCTATTGAGATGATCATATGGTTTTTATTCTTCAATTTGTTAATATGGTGTATCACATTGATTGATTTGCGTATATTGAAGAATCCTTGCATCCCTGGGTAAATCCCACTTGATCATGGTGTATGATCGTTTTAATGTGTTGTTGGATTCTGTTTGCTAGTATTTTGTTGAGGCTTTTTGCATCTATATTCATCAGTGATATTGGTCTGTAGTTTTCTTTCTTTGTGACATCTTTGTCTGGTTTTGGTATCAGGGTGAAGGTGGCCTCATAGAATGAGTTTGGGAGTGTTCCTTCCTCTGCAATTTTTTGGAAGAGTTTGAGAAGGATGGGTGTTAACTCTTCTCTAAATGTTTGATAGGATTCACCTGTGAAGCCATCCAGTCCTGGACTTTTGTTTTTTGGAACATTTTTAATCACAGTTTCAATTTCATTACTTGTGATTGGTCTCTTCATATTTTCTATTTCTTCCTGGTTCAGTCTTGGAAGGTTATACCTTTCTAAGAATTTGTCCATTTCTTCCAGGTTGTCCATTTTATTGGCATAGAGTTGCTTGTAGTAGTCTCTTAGGATGCTTTGTATTTCTGCCGTGTCTGTTGTAACTTCTCCTTTCTCATTTCTAATTTTATTGATTTGAGTCCTCTCCCTCTTTTTCTTGATGAGTCTGACTAATGGTTTATCAGTTTTGTTTATCTTCTCAAAGAACCAACTTTTAGTTTTATTGATCTTTGCTATTGTTTTCTTTGTTTCTATTTCATTTATTTCTTCTCTGATCTTTATGATTTCTTTCCTTCTGCTAACTTTGGGTTTTGTTTGTTCTTCTTTCTCTAGTTTCTCTAGGTGTAAGGTTAGATTGTTTATTTGAGATTTTTCTTGTTTCTTGAGATAGGCTTGTATAGCTATAAACTTCCCTCTTAGAACTGCTTTTGCTGTATCCCATAGGTTTTGGATTGTCGTGTTTTCATTGTCATTTGTCTCCAGGTATTTTTTGATTTCCTCTTTGATTTCTTCAGTGATCTCTTGGTTATTTAGTAACGTATTGTTTAGCCTCCATGTGTTTGTGTTTTTTACGTTTTTTTCCCTGTAATTCATTTCTAATCTCATAGTGTTGTGGTCAGAAAAGATGCTTGATATGACTTCAATTTTCTTAAATTTACTGTGGCTTGATTTGTGACCCAAGATGTGATTTATCCTGGAGAATGTTCCGTGCACACTTGAGAAGAAAGTGTAATCTGCAGTTTTTATCAATTAAATCTATCTGGTCTGTTATGTCATTTAAAGCTTCTGTTTCCTTATTTATTTTCATTTTGGATGATCTGTCCATTGGTGTAAGTGAGGTGTTAAAGTCCCCCACTATTATTGTGTTACTGTCGATTTCCTCTTTTATAGCTGTTAGCAGTTACCTTATGTATTGAGGTGCTCCTATGTTGGGTGCATATATATTTATAATTGTATATCTTCTTCTTGGATTGATCCTTTGATCATTATGTAGTGTCCTTCCTTGTCTCTTGTAACATTCTTTATTTTAAAGTCTATTTTATCTGATATGAGTATTGCTACTCCAGCTTTCTTTTGATTTCCATTTACATGGAATATCTTTTTCCATCCCCTCACTTTCAGTCTGTATGTGTCCCTAGGTCTGAAGTGGGTCCCTTGTAGACAGCATGTATGGGGGTCTTATTTTTGTATCCATTCAGCAAGCCTGTGTCTTTTGGTTGGAGCATTTAATCCAGTCACGTTTAAGGTCATTATCGATATGTATGTTCCTATGACCATTTTCTTAATTGTTTTGGGTTTGTTTTTGTAGGTCCTTTTGTTCTCTTGTGTTTCCCACTTAGAGAAGTTCCTTTAGCATTTGTTGTAGAGCTGGTTTGGTTGTGCTGAATTCTCTTAGCTTTTGCTTGTCTGTAAAGCTTTTGATTTCTCCATCGAAGCTGAATGAGGTCCTTGCCGGGTAGAGTAATCTTGGTTGTAGGTTCTTCCCTTTCATCACTTTAAGTATATCTTGCCACTCTCTTCTGGCTTGTAGAGTTTCTGCTGAGAAATCAGCTGTTAACCTTATGGGCGTTCCCTTGTATGTTATTTGTCGTTTTTCCCTTGCTGCTTTCAGTGGTTTTTCTTTGTCTTTAATTTTTGCCAATTTGATTACTATGTGTCTTGGTGTGTTTCTCCTTGGGTTTATCCTGTATGGGACTCTCTGTGCGTCCTGGACTTGGGTGGCTATTTCCTTTCCCATGTTAGGGAAGTTTTCGACTATAATCTCTTCAAAGATTTTCTCGGGTCCTTTCTCTCTCTCTTCTCCTTCTGGGACCCCTATAATGCAAATGTTGTTGTGTTTAATGTTGTTCCAGAGGTCTCTTAGGCTGTCTTCATTTCTTTTCATTCTTTTTTCTTTAATCTGTTCCACAGCAGTGAATTCCACCATTCTGTCTTCCAGGTCACTTATCCGTTCTTCTGCCTCAGTTATTCTGCTATTGATTACTTCTAGTGTATTTTTCATTTCAGTTATTGTATTGTTCATCTCTGTCTGTTCTTTAATTCTTCTAGGTGTTTGTTCTTTAATTCTTCTAGGTCTTTGTTAAACATTTCTTGCATCTTCTCGATCTTTGCCTCCATTGTTTTTCTGAGGCCCTAGATCATCTTCACTATCATTATTCTGAATTCTTTTACTGGAAGATTGCCTATCTCCACTTCATTTAGTTGTTTTTCTGGGGTTTTATCTTGTTCCTTCATCTGGTACATAGCCCTCTGCCTTTTCATCTTGTCTGTCTTTCTGTAAATGTGGTTTTTGTTCCACAGGCTGCAGGATTGTAGTTCTTCTTGCTTCTGCTGTCTGCCCTCTGGTGGATAAGGCTATCTAAGAGGCTTGTGCAAGTTTCCTGATGGGAGGGACTGGTGGTGGGTAGAGCTGGCTGTTGCTCTGGTGTGCAGAGCTCAGTAAAACTTTAATCTACTTGTCTGCTGATGGGTGGGGCTGGGTTCCCTCCCTGTTGGTTGTTTTGCCTGAGGCGAGCCAACACTGGAGCCTATCTGGGCTCTTTGGTGGGGCTAATGGCAGACTCTGGGAGGGCTCACGCTAAGGAGTACTTCCCAAAACTTCTGCTGCCAGTGTCCTTGTCCTCACAGTGAGCCACAGACACCCCCCGCCTCTGCAGGAGACCTCCAACACTAGCAGGTGGGTCTGGTTCAGTCTCCCCTGGGGTCACTGCTCCTTCCCCTGGGTCCCGATGCACACACTACTTTGTGTGTGCCCTCCAAGAGTGCAGTGTCTGTTTTCCCCAATCCTGTCAATGTCCTGCAATCAAATCCCGCTAGCATTCAAAGTCTGATTCTCTATGAATTCCTCCTCCCATTGCCAGACCCCCAGGTTGGGAAGCCTGATGCGGGGCTTAGAACCTTCACTCTAGTGGGTGGACTTCTGTGGTATAAGTGTTCTCCAGTTTGTGAGTCACCCACCCAGCAGTTATGGGATTTGATTTTACTGTGATAGCGCCCCTCCTACCATCTCATTGTGGCTTCTCCTTTGTTTTTGGATGTGGGGTATCTTTTTTGGTGAGTTCCAGTGTCTTTCTGTGGATGATTGTCCAGCAGCCAGTTGTGATTCCGGTGTTCTCGCAAGAGGGAGTGAGAGCATGTCCTTCTACTTCGCCATCTTGGTTCCTAATCAAAAATAGCTGATTTTTAAATGTTTATGAAATGTGAAAACTGTGAGAAGTGTAATTATGTATACTCTGTTATAAGTGAAGACTTCCATTATTTCATAATCCTTTATTAAACCTTCACTGTGCCCCGACCCTATGCTGGAGCACAGTGATCAATAAAATAGGGTTTCTTTGCAGCAACATGGATGGACCTAGAGACTACCATACTAAGTGAAGTAAGTCAGAAAGAGAAAGACAAATACCATATGATATCACTTATATGTGGAATCTAAAATATGACGCAAACGAACGTATCTATGAAACAGAAAGAGACTCACAGACATAGAGAACAGACTTGTGGTTGCCAAAGGAGAGGAGGGTGGGCGAGGGATGGAGTGGGAGTTTTGGATTAGCAGATGCAGACTGTTATATGTATCAATAGAATGGATAAACAACAGGGTCCTACTGTATAGCACAGGGAACTATATTCAATATCCTGTGATAAACCATAATGGAAAAGAATACGAAAAAGAATGTGTATGTGTGTGTGTGTGTATTCAGATATATATATATATATATATCTGAATCACTTTGCTGTAATCTGAAACTAACATAACTTTGTAAATCAACTATACTTCAATAAGATAAAAAATAAAATAGGGTTTCTGCCTTCAAAGAGATTTCAACCCACCAGTAGAGCCAAGTCACATTAATTGTGATTATTTTTTAAGTTCTGTAATAGAAGTGTTTTCAAAGTGTGACGGGATTACAGTGGAGAGCACAGTGTTATTAGAATCAAGCATCATATCATTAAGATTAGGAAGATTGCCATTTTCATTTCTGCCATAGACAGACGACCCATCTTTGACTCCCTTACTCTCTCCCAAACCACCCTGTCCCACCAAAGATAAGAATTGCTTCTATGAATTTGTTATCAATGGCTTAAAGTCAGAAACCGCAACTAATGTGTATGCTTTTGGCCCATGTTTTAGTGACTGTACTGGCGATATTTAATGAATTGCATGCAGATGTGGACCTTTATGCACTTCTGTTTGGAGAAAGTGTCCTAAATGATGCTGTTGCCATTGTACTGTCCTCGTAAGTAACAATATTTCTGCCTGGGAAGAGAGACTCTGGCTTCCTGAATGCTCTGGGCTAAAATCAGAGGCCCATCTTAAAAGTGTTAAATTTTGAATTGGGTGCTTTTCTAAATGAGGTTTATCAACTTAGTTGATAAAGTTATGTTGCTTTGTCCAGTCGGCAGCGATTGGAATGCCGATACCATCATAACGTGGTGACTGAAGATTAAATTAAACGAATGCACCATGGGGAGTCCTCTGCAGAGTGTAGATACCTATGTTTGTCGATATTTGTAAGTACCATGGTGTAAAACCAGCTTAGTGTTTTTTAACTCTCTCTTTAAACTCCAGGTCTATTGTTGCCTACCAGCCAGCGGGGCTGAACACTCACGCCTTTGATGCTGCTGCCTTTTTTAAGTCAGTTGGCATTTTTCTAGGTATATTTAGTGGCTCTTTTACCATGGGAGCTGTGACTGGTGTTGTGACTGCTCTAATATCCTTTTTGTAGTTTCTGCCCCTGCCTAAGTATGACTATGTGGTATTGCACTTGGGAAAAGAAAGTTCTCAGTTCTTCCTTTCAGAAATGAATCTTAAATTAATTGTTCCACGGGGGGCTGGGGGCTCCTGAAATGTCACCCTTTGGTGAAACATGACAGTCGATGGCCTAGCTAAGAGTTTGAGAAAATGTGTGAGAGTGTAGCTCTTGGCTTAGTTCTGTCCTCACCTTTGTGTTTTCTGTCCTTCCTATAAACCTGTTGGAGATAGGAGCTTGGGGGAAGCGTCAGTTTTTTTGGGGGGATGGGGTGGGGCGGAAAGAGTGGAAGAGCCAGGAGGAGGCTGGGAATCAGGGACCACCTCTCAGGAGGCTGGGAGGAAGCAGGCTCTGAAGTACTTTAGCCCCAGCCTGACTGCTGTTGTCCACTGTTCCAGGCCATATGGGGCTAACGTGGCCATAACTAGCCAGGGACTATCTGGGGGAATTACAGCAAGGTGGCCTTCCTTAAGCCAAGGACTGCACAATATTGACTTAAAAACCAACCAACCAACCAACCAACATAAAAGCAAAGTGCAGAATGAGTAGGCAAGACTTCCACAGGTGTGCTCAGTCCTTCATCATATCTTCTTTCAATGGCATTTAGATCACTAGTGTCCAATGCAGCTGTAATGGGAGCCCCATCATTTCAGCCTGGAGTTGATACACAAATTATTAACAAAAATTATACAAATTATTAATGAGATTTTATTCATTCAACTTTTGTACTAAATCTTGGAAATATGGTGTGTATTTTGCTCTTACAGCACATCTTAATTCAGACTAGCCACATTTTAAGTGTCAAGTAGCCACACGTGGCTAGCGGCTACCGTATTGGACTGTGCAGATTTAGACTGCTTTCTTCATCAGGGCCCTTTGATGTGCTGGGGATTTATACTGCTCATTGAAACCACTCACGAGATGGTTCTAAGCTGGCCTGCCATGGAATGGCACTGTTAGGAGGGGAATTGCCGATCCCAAAAGGTGACACCAGCACTTTGTAGTTGCCCCTGGCATTGTGCCTTCCTCCCTCCCTCGCTCCCTCATGCATGCATTAGGCACCTGCTGTGGACTCAGGCCTCAGTGGCCCACAGAGGTTAGAGTTGCCGCACCTCATCTTCCCAGGCCTGCCTGAGGCACTCCCAGCACTGCCAGAGCTAACCTGCCAGTCACACCTCAGGCCTTGACTGTGCCTCTCAGAAATGTGGCCATTGCAAGGAGCACAGAAAGCCCATTTCCAGTTTCTGTAGAAAGCTTAATTTTAAAAAACAGCTTTATTGAGATGAAATTCACATACCATACAATTCACCCATTTGAAGTGTACGATTCGTTGGTTTTTGTTATGTTACATTATTATTTTTTTAAAATTTTGGTAAAATATACATAAACATAAAATTTGCCATTTTAACCATTTTAAGTGTACAATTCAGCGGCCTTAGGTGCATCCACAATGTTGTGTAACCATCCCCGCTATTTCCCGAACCTTCTTCGTCATCCCCAACAGAAAGTGTGTGCCCGTTAAACAATATGATCCCTATATCCTGCCCTCTACCAGCCCTTGGAAACCTCTATTCTACTGGGAAGCTTCATTTTCTTTACTTTAAAAACCAAGCAGCAGCTCTGGGGCCCCAAAGGAAGAGCTGAAGGGAAAGGGTAGCCCTTAGGGAGGGGTCCTGCGCTAAGAGAGTGTGGTTCTCGGTGACCCTGATGCTTGTTGCTGGAGACAGTTCCTTGACAGGGGCTGACGTGACCAAGTTTACCAAGCTGCACTGCTTCCCCCTGCTGGAGACGGCCCTCTTCTTCCTGATGTCGTGGAGCACCTTCCTCTTGGCAGAAGCCTGTGGGTTTACCGGTGGGTTTCCTCTGCCCTTGGCCACCCTTCCCCTCACTGTGGCGGAGGCTGTGGGAGTTTGAGGGGAGCGAAGAATTCTTAAGTAGCTGCTGCCCAGAGTTGATAAACTACTCACGGAGTGTCCATATGGAGGACTGCTGAGCAAGGCTGGTGTTCTGCCTTATGAATAATTTAGTTTCCCAGAGCTACATATTTTTTAAAGGATAAGCTTTATTGTTTCAAACTTAGTTACATCTTTGAGTACTCATTCTAACTATAAGTAGATACTTAGCTGCAAAAGTTACTGAATATATTAACACCATTTTTGTATCCTCCCCTGGATTGCTTCGTTATTTTACAAACAGTATCACTTCGTTATTTTACAAACCCGTATCAGCAATAACAAGCAAAATATAGATCCTTTTAAAGGTAATTTTGCTTCTACTCAGATGAGTGTGAGCACGATTTTTCCTTGTTTTGTTTCTGGTCTGTTTAATCATTGCTTTTCAATACTATGTTTTTATGGTGCCCGTTTCATAGATTATTAGTGTGAGTGATCATGTGGTTTTAGTTCCTCACATTCCCTCATTAAAAAAAATAAATCATTGGATTTTTCTATTAGAAAACTCAAGTACAGTTACTATACATAATCCAGGTACTTCGGAAGTCCTTTTTATCGTCTTTTCAAAATATTGCAGCATATCTTTATATGCCTCACTTCCTTTAAAACTTGACAATCATCTGTAAATATATAGGCAAAGTCCCAGGTGTGTTAATTGTCTTACACAACAAAATAGTCACCGTTAACCAGAAATCTAGATTATCAGGGCCAGGATAATTGGACTAGTACCCTGGATCCATTTTGTCTGAAGCCTTGGACCATGCAAAAATATAAAGCATTGGTTTGAAATTAAATTCATTCATTCAGTGAACAGAGAGGAATATGACAAAAGTGTGTGATGGGCGCACACTTCACCGTCTCTTTGAGGGAATGAATGCTAAATGCCACATAGAGATGGCCAATTCAGTAGGAGTTTAGAAGAGGGGAGAGAATGCTCTTAAAACTGGAACAAGGGGGAAATCAGGGGCCTTGGCTTTGAAGGAGGGCAGGGTTGGGAGAAGCAAAGGTTGATATGAGAAGTGTGGGCAGAGGGAGCTTTCAATAATAGGAAATTTTCAAAAACTTTCAGGAAATTGGATATGCTGGGCTTGCCTACCTTAACTTTTTGTTTCAGGGAGGATTTTTTTCTGCTTCTTTTTTTCCCTCCATTGATTTTTTTTTTAAACTCTTTTGCCAGGCGTTGTGGCTGTCCTTTTCTGTGGAATCACACAAGCTCATTACACCTACAACAATCTGTCGGTGGAATCAAGAAGTCGAACGAAGCAGGTGAGGGAGAGGCCTGTGTCCCCACAAGTGACTTGCGAATACAAGGGAGGGGACCCACAGGGTTTACGGCTTCCTTTTCCCTTTTCGTGCAGCTCTTTGAGGTGTTACACTTCCTGGCAGAGAACTTCATCTTCTCCTACATGGGCCTGGCACTGTTTACCTTCCAGAAGCACGTTTTCAGCCCCGTTTTCATCATTGGAGCTTTTGTATCCTTTTTTTCGTTCCCCCATTTTCTACACGGAAAGACGACCACTGCTGCGGAAGCTGTAACAACAATAATTTCTGGTTTGGTGGGGAGGTGACGAAGCCAGCACAGGTTCATGGTGTTTTTATGATGAGAAAAAGAAGGCTTAAGTGGTAAATATGAAGCTAAGTGTATTTGATTTCAAGGACCGGTGTTGATTCTAGGGTTGCCCTTTCTGCATTTTCTGTGTAAGGTGGCCTTTCTGCTACACTGGTGATTGGCAGGCGGTAGTTTGTTTTTTAAAGCGCCCTTCCTAGCAGAGCTAACAATCGGCAACCCGTATCAGTCCCCCAAATTGTTTTTTTCTCATTGCCACGTGAATTCCAATCCAGGAGGTTCCCCGTTTGGAAGACCTGAAGGTTCTGTGTCTCTTGCTTTCACCCAAGCTTCCGTATGGTGACTCTTTTCTTTAACCCCCAAAAATAAAGAAATGGAGAGGAAGGGAAGATAAAATGGAGAAATACTGGGTTCTTTGATTTAGTCTCATCGTGAGAGCAGTTTTTGGAAGAGAGACAGTTCTGGGGGTCAGTTTTTGGAAGAGAGACAGTTCTGGGGGTTGGCTCCTCTCAAGTGAGGAGAGATACGAATGCCCAGCAGTGCGTGGACAGCTGAGGGCTTTGCTCAGTTGGCCTCAGATCCTATTGTTTTCGTTAAAGTGAACTCTTCTGGGCCTTGGAACTATAGCAGTTCAGCTCAGCCTGGTGTTCCAAATTCTGAGCAGGAGTCCACTATTGCCGGTTATTCCCTTTTGCCTTTTCTGAGGTCTCATGGGTATCCTTAGATCTTGGGATGCTGGCCCCCCAAAAAGGAGTATTTTTCTCTTTTGGGCTTCTCATTTATTGTGCAGGTATAAATGCTACTCACCAAGCAGCTAGAGAGCGGCAGTGGCCTAATGCCACGCCAGAATCCTGCCAGTGAGAGTATTATCTGCTTCAACTGGGGCTCATTTCTTAGATTTACACACTCAACAGACCAAGAGCTAAAGATCCAGCGGATCAGTGTTTTTATTCTTAAGAAAGACCTGGCATGTCATTTTGATTTGTATTCTTAGCACGGCATCCTGTGAGAGATAGTGATAGTGCTGCCTTGTTTACAGCACAGGGGCCTTGTTCAAGGGGGAGCCGGGGCCCCTGTGAATCCTGAAGGCCGCTTCCACTTGCGGACTTATGCGTGGCTCCTGGGATAGAATGTTATAAGCACGACCTCTTTCCTTCTGTTAAAAAGAAGACAAAACAGTAGCAAAAAGGGAAAAAAAAGAGAGCGATAAAAGAAGAAAAGTAGTTAGTATTTTATCCTAGAGAAGGCAGAAGATAGTCCCGCCCTCGCTTCTGTCCGAAACAGCTGCAGCTCCGGCAGCTGGTCGAAACGGAAGCTCCCTGTTCCTCTGGCTCCCACAGTGGTTTCCTCCTATGACCAGGGCAGTGTGCATCTCTCTGCTGGGCTCTGTTCTAAACTCAGCAAGTGACGAATGACCGGTTTCCCTGAATTCTTTGGTTTGCACAGTAAGAGTTCCTCTTCCACACTCCTCCTTTTCCATCTCTTACCTCCCCAAAGATATGTTAGCCACTTAGGCGGAGAAATCTCCCCAGGCTGATCCTTGTGAGGAATATGAATATGTCATCATGGTAGGAATACTGTAAGTTTCCCCACCTCTTATTTGTAGGATCTTCCTGGTCATACAAACCCCTGATGTTTACTTCCAACCAAAGCTTACGAGCTCACTCAGCAAGCTTTCTCTTTATAGTTTGACTCAGGGGTTAGTAATTTTTTCTTCTCGTGATTTTTTTTCTTCCAATAGAGTCTAGCACGCTCTTTGCTTCTCTTAACTCCCCACCCCAGCCACGGCACCTTAGCTTATTTCTGGACTCATTTTTAGGTAGGTCGGAGACTTGGTCCGTATCAGTTTAATCAAATCAAGAAGTTACAACAGTGTGTTTAACAGGCCAAAAATTGTCTCTGTGAGCCAGGAGGTTGGGAAAATTGGCCAGTGGAATCCCACTTGCTGCTGAGCCTTGTTTGGCAGGAAATGAGACAGCCTGCCTTCTCTGTGCAACTCTCCTGATCACAGCAAGGTGTCATGGCATTCTCAAAATTCTCTGCTCAGTCACAGGTTGTGTGAAAGTGCCATCCTGGAAACCTGTTGGGCCCTTAACCTCCACCTGGCGGCCAGGTTGCCATCTTCCTGGGCAGAGCTGCACACATCTACCCGCTCTCCTTCTTCCTCAACTTGGGCAGAAGGCACAAGATTGGCTGGAATTTTCAACACATGATGATGTTTTCAGGTAAAAAGAAAATGTAAATAAAATGAGTTTTATTAACTTTCTATGGAGTAAAAGAAATAAAATATACTCACATTAGCAAGATGAACCCCAAACTGGAAGATAACAGCTGTGATAGTTCTGCTTGACTTACACTGTCTCCCAAATGCTTCCTCTTCACTATAAAGCTGAGAAGAGTGGAGAAGCCACTGAGGGGACAAAGGACAATAAAGAAGTATGTGGAGATAAAGAAAGGAGAGAGCAATTGGCATGAGGTAGATGGTGCAGTGAGGGTGGAAAGCATCCGACTTTATAGACGAGACCCAAGTAAGAGCATCTCTGTAGAGCAGAGGGAGGAGATAGGCAAAAAGCCACCGTGACCCTTAAAGGTGCCTCTGTCTGGGAAGGGGGAGGGGCTGTACAAGAGGCAAAGTGAGTAGCAGCCCTTTACTGCCACGCAGTAGTTCTTGGAGGCCTCAGAGAGTCATACTGAAATCACACCAGCAGGCACTGCTCAGCAAAGCAGTTGCTTTGTCTAGTCCTTGCTTGCATCTGCACTTAAGTACACAGCCCGCCCTAATGATTTCCTTTCACTCTGACACACGTTTGTTGAGCATCCTCGTTATATAAGTCACGCTTCAAGGTTGTGGAGGATACAGAAACCCACCTCCTTCCAGGAGCTCACAGTCCACAAAGAGCTAAGTTTCTCCCAAGAGAGGCTGGTGAGTTGCACAAAAGAAAAGCAGGGCCCAGGGCCATCTTCGCCAAGGGGTAGCCTTCGAACTGGGCTTGGATGCAGTGGCATTTCAGGAGGTGGCAGGTTGGAAGGGCAGGAAAGCATTGCTTGTGTGTGGCTTTTTCAGGGAAGGGTAGCAGTCTGGTTTAAATGTGAGACACATGGGATAATGCAGAACGAGGATGAGGTTGGAAAGGGAAATTGCATGTAAACTGGCGCAAGCCTTCAGGTTGCATCTGACTCACCTGTTGGGCCGGTTAAAAGCAGATTGCTGGGCTCCACCACCAGAGTGTGATTCTTAGGGTACGGGGTGAGCCCCGAGAATTTGCATCTCTAACATCTTCTCGGCTGCTGCTGCTGCAGCTGGTTTGAGGACCACACTTCGAGAATCATTGCTGGAGTCTAGACCACAGAGAAGCTCCAATGCCATGCCAAAGAGTTGGGCTTTTATCCAAGAGCAGCTGGGAAACAGAGGTTTCTGAGGAGGGCAATGACAGACCAGATCGTCCATACATATTAGAAAAATGCCAGTGGAAAAGAGAAAGATGAATTGGAGATAGCTCAGTCACCTAGATAAACCTTTAAGTGTGTTCATTATCTTCTGTGCTAAAAGACTGAGAAGTACACAGAGCTGTTTAAAGATATCTCCTATCAAAATTGTTTTCTGCGGGGAGAAATCTGGCTTTCAAAAGGAACTCATTCTTCAAGGCTGTGAAAGAAATACCTGAGGTTTCACCTTCATATTGCTTACAGTGTTTACCTAATGAAAAATGGAGCACACGTTGTCTCTCTCTGGCCCTCAAGTTTTCTTCTTTGAGACAACATCCATTTAAGGGTTTAAATATTAAGTGGTGTCGTAGCTGGCTGTAGGGTGGTCTAGATGTGTGTCAATATTTGACTAGGACAGATTAATAGAGAACATCAACTTTGCTCTATTTTTTAATGTACATTTTACTGAATCACTCTTCTTTAGTGAATTGTTGTGAAGTTCTCAGGTTAATGAAATTGTGAAATTATTGGAAAAGGTGGGAAAATATGTGAATAAATATACTATTAATTTTTCATTCTCATAATATACACACAGTCTTACCCATGGTGAATAGGAATTTATACTAGATAGCTATTAAAGACCATGGATTAAGTCTTTACTGTAGAACAAATTAGGAGCATGGTATGGGGAAGGAACAAAAGAGCTTAGAAAGAGAAGCTCTAGAACATAAAAATGTGGCTGTAGATCAGGAGTCAGCAAATTTGGTTGCTGCCTGTTTTCATCTACCCCACGGGCTAAGAATGGCTTTTACAGATGAATATTTGCAACCTATTTGATGATAGGGGACACTAACTTTGAAACCCAATTAACTGAAATCTCCCACCCCTAGAAGAATTCCATTCTTTTCACTAGTAGACCTGGATTACAATAAATTGAACTCATTATTATTATTATTACTTACTATTATAGTTTTATAACATGGTACTTATATATTATACTTATAGTACTTGTTATACTATTGGTTTTTGTCAATAAAATTTTGTGGAAATTTGTTTTCTCTCTTTTATGTAAGTACCTACATAACATCCTTGGTTTTTCCTCTTGGCCCACAAAGCCTAAAATAGTATCTGACACTTTACAGAAAACGTCACCAACTCCTGATATAGATCAGGTTATACTGTTACTTCTCTGCCTGGCTTTGCTAAGGAAGTGCTGGGCTGTTTTGTGCATTTCACATACTCATACCTAGCCTGCTTCTTAAGTTTATAATGACTGTATAGTGCTTGGGTAGTGCTTGGTGCACAGACTTAGAGAGCTTGTATGATTATTTCTTATTTATATTTCTTTTTGGTTCATGTTATTAGCAGGAGAATTATTTCAGTAATAAAAGAGTGTTATTATTCTAAAATGTGCTATACAAAGCGGTACATTGATTTTCTCATTGCATTTGGGCATTTTGCAAAAGAAAACTTCAAATTGGAGGAAATCCTATTCCTTTAAAGTTCTTTTCTGTATAAAACAACTTGACTCCTGAAGCATAAGCAGATACAATTTATTAGCCCCAAGTGGCAGCAGTGGATTTGGGGACACACTGTTATTTATCCTTATGACAGGAGAGCTTCCTCTTTGGTCCCTGCAGGCCTCAGGGGAGCGATGGCATTTGCACTGGCCATCCGAGACACGGCATCCTACGCTCGCCAGATGATGTTCACGACCACCCTCCTCATTGTCTTCTTCACCGTCTGGATCATTGGTGGAGGCACGACGCCCATGTTGTCATGGCTTAATATAAGGTTGGTTTGAAACCAAGGCCAGTTTTGTGTCTAACTATGTCACTATTCCCATGCAGGGTGTGCTACATACAGCTTAGTGCATGGAAGGCTTTTATAGTTTCTTGTTTTGTTTGGAGAAGGATTAAAAATTAAAAAACAATAAATAAAAATTCAGAGTATTAAATTTTCCACGAGAAAAAAAATCATTAAACTGTTTTTGGGTACAAAAACACAAGGAATTAGAAACACCTGGACCTTGCTAGTGCCGCGACATTAGGGCAAGAATTCAAAAAGTCTTAAAGCTGCAGGAGAGAGAATAGACATAGCTGCTGGCAATGTCTGGCATTTCACATTCCTCTGAAATCAAACCTAAGGCCTTGAAAAATAAGCTCATCAGCTGGAAATAAAGGGAGGCCATTAGAGTTTTGTTTTAGGAGGAAACTGTATGCTGCGTCTCTTCTTGCTTTAGTGCACAGAAGAGGTGACATTTCCTGCATAACCCTCATTTTTTGCAGCCTCATGGACATCCCCGGCCTGTGGTTTTGTAGCTGTGTCAGGATGGAGGGTCATTGACCCAAGTTTGATTTTTTTTTAAGAGCATTTGAATTGCAAACTGTGCTTGTGAGCTCCAGCAACTTACAGTAAAGAGGACATTGGAACAGGGGTCAGGAGACCCACAGCCTAACTCTGGCCCTGGTTTAAGACAAGCTCCTCATGTCTTTCGGCCTCCGTATTCCTTCACGTTAAATAAAAGCGTGCTGTCACCTTTTCTCCAGGTCCCTGCAGCTCTAAGTGTGCCCTCTGCGTCATCGAAAGTGCTCTTGCCACTTGCCTCAGTTTCAGATCTGCAAAGGGTGAACATGCTGGGAATGAGAAGACTTGGGTGGCGCATAGGTGTGAAGAATTCTCTGAAAAGCCACAAGATGGCAATGTTTTTTTTCCTTTCTCTGCTGGCTGTTAGTTTGCTCAGGGCTGACAACTGCGGAGTACACCTAGCTTGGAGGAGGGAGAAACTGACAAGGATCTTGCAGTCATCCTTGGGGTCAGGGAGGAAACTGGGATTTGAGAGAATAGTCTCCCTCTTCTGGAACTTTTATATTGATGGGAGGCAGGGATTCCTGGGCGTGGCCACTGCTGGCTGCACCATTTCTGGGTTAGTGGATCTCAGCCTCAGATCTGAGTGGGTCTGCACAACCTGGGTGGGCTTATCAGTAAGAGTCTTACAATAGCTAACATTTGTGCTGCAGGTGTCGGTTGAGATGCCAACACGTACATTAAGATAATCCTCATAGCATTCCTATAAGGGAGCTACTACTATTATTTTCATTTTAGAGCTGAGGAAACTGAGGCATAGAGCAGTAACTTGCCCAAGGTCACAAAGCTTTAAGTGGGCAAGCTGGGATTTGAACCCAGGCACACTCTTAGCTACTGTGCTATACTGCCCCAAAGGCTTGCTGTGTTAGGGACCGTTTTCATGTTGTAAAATTCAGGATGATTAAAATTTCAGTTTTCTGGCGTGAATCTCAAGAGTCATATTAAGGAAAATAATTCATCTGTGGAAGTAGAAATCTGAAGAAGAAAATGTACAGAGTTTTGGCTTTAAACTTGAGACATAAGATGGTATCATCTTTGTTCTGTGTAGCAGAATAAGAGCAAGAAAGGAGGTTTACCCTGCACAGAGTTGAGAATCTTTGCATTTGGTGACCTCTCTGAGATTACTTCCTGCTCCTATTTATCTGGTTACCCAGTAGGTGCCCTGGATGCTCAGAGCCTGATTAAATCGTGTTGGTTTTTCAGGCTGTTTCATAAGTTCTTTTCTGACCGCCCCCCCCCCAACACATACAGGACCAAATAACTTTCCACTGAGAGTAGACAGTTGACTTGTGACATTTTGCACTTCTCATAACCCTTTTCAAAAAATGGGCCGTTGAAGTAGTCCTACCCAGAGCCGGAAGCGTGGGCTACTTTCCCTGATGCGTGCAAGCTGTATATGTACACATATAATAATTGGATTGTTGTGAAAATATTAATGGGATATATAGATAGCACTTAGAACATAACAGCTAGCACATGGTGAGAGGTCAGGAAATGACTGTGTATGAGGGATCCAGTTTCTCCCATATCCTTGCCGGCATTTGGTGTTGACACTTTTTTATTTCAGTTGTTCTAATAGGCATGTGGGGATACCGCATTGTCTTAATTTGCATTTCTCATGGCTGATGATGTTGAATACCTCTTCATGTGCTTATTTGCCATTCAAATAAGCAATGGTGAAATATCTGTTCAAGGTTTTTGTCCATTTTCTAATTGGATTATTTGTTTTTTTAATTGAGTTTTGTCAATTCTTTATTTGTTCTAGATACTAGTCTGTTATCAGATATGTGGTTTGCAAATGTTTTCTCCTAGTGTGTAGCTTGTCTTTTAACCCTTTTAACAGTCTGTCATAGAGCAGAACTTTTAATTTTAATGAAATGCAACTTATTTATTTATTTATTTTTAACATCATGGTTTTGGTGTTATGTCTAAGGACTCTTCATCAAGCCCTAGGTCCCAAAGATTTTCTTCTATGTTATCTTCTAAAAGTTTTTTAGTTTTATGCTTTACATTTAAATCTGTGATCCATCTTAAGTTAAGTTTTATATTAGACATGAGGTTTAGGTTGAGGTTTTATTTTATTTTATTTGACTATGGCTATCCAGTTGTTCCAGCACAATTTGTAAGAGAGACTGTCCTTACTCCATTGAATTACTTTTTCTCCTTTGCCAGAAATCGGTTGGCTGTAAGCATTCGGGTCTGTTTCTATTCTGCTGTGTTGATTTATGTGTCTGTACCTCCACCAGTACCACACTTTTGATAACTATGGTTATATAATAAGCTTGAGCATCAGGCAGAGTGGGTCCTCCCACTTTATTCTTTTTCAAAATTGTCATAGCTCTTCTAATTCCTTTCTATATACATTTTAGAATAAGCTTGTCTACATTTTTAAAAAAAAACTTGTGCTGGGATTTTCATAGGAATTGTGTTAAACCTGTATATCAATTTGGGGACAATCGACATCTTTACCTTATTCAGTCTTCCAATCCATGAACACGGCACGTTTCTCCATTTATTTACGTCTTCTTTGATTTCTTTTAGCAGTATTTTATAGTTTTCAGCATAGAATGCCTGTGTGTGTTAGAGTTACGTCTTGAGTATTTCTTCTTCGTTTTGAGCTATTTTAAATGTTATTCTATCTTCATTTTCAGGTTCTATGTGTTCATTGCCAGGATATAGAAATACGGCTGGTTTTTGTAGGTTGACCTTGTATCCTGACACCTTGCCAATTTCACTTATTAGTTCTAGGAGAGTTTGTTTTGTTTGTTTTTATAAATTCTTTCGGACTTTCTATGTAGACCATCAGATCATTTGCAAATAGAGACAGTTTCATTTTTTCCTTTCCAACCAGTGTGCTATTTCCTTCTCTTAACTTATTGCTCTGGCTAGGACCATCAGTACTGTGTTAAATAAGAGTGATGTGAGCAGACATCCTTGCCTTGTTCCCGATCTTAAGGGGAAAGCATTCAGTCTTTCGCCAGTAAGTGTGATGTTAGCTGTAGGGTTTTTGTAGATGTTCATCCTCAAGTTGAGGAAGTTCCCATCTGTTGCTAGTTTTCTGAGAGTTTTATCATGAACAGATGTTGAATTTTATCAAATGCTTTTGTGTATCAATTGATATGATCATATGATTTTTCTTGTTTAGCCTGTTAATATGATAGGTTACATTGAGTAATTTTCAAATATCGAACCACCCTTGCTTGTTAAACCCCACTTGGTTGTGGTGTATACATAAATGTTTTACATATTGCTGAATTCTGTTAACTAATATGTTGTTAAGGATTTGGGATACTGGTCTGTAGTGTTCTTTTTTCATACTGCCTTTGATTTGGTATCAGGGTAATCTGGCCTCTCAAAATGAGTTGGGACATGTTTCCTACTCTTCTGTTTTCTGGAAGAGGTTGTTTAGAATTGGTGTTAGTTCTTCCTGAAGGTTTTATGGAATCCTCCAGTGAAACCGACTGGTCCTGGAGTCTTCTTTTCCAGGAGTTTTATTATATAAATTATGAAGCCAATTTCTTTAACAGCTATATCTCATATTGGTGAGTTGTGGCAGTTTGTGAAATTGGTCATTTTCATCTAATTGTCATGTTTATGTTGGTCATAGCATAACCTTATTATTGTTTTTATGTCTGTGAGATCTGTAGTGATATCCCATGTTTCATTCATGACACAGTATTGGTAATTTGCATCTTCTCTCTTTTTTTTTTTCTTTCAGTCTTGCTAGAGGTTTGTCAATTTTAATGATCTTTTCAAAGAACTAGCTTTTTATTTCATTGATTTTCTGTATTGTTTCTCTGTTTTCAATTTCAATCTGCTTCTATCTTTATTAGTTCCTTCTTTCTGTCCAACTCTACCCAGATAGTGTAATGAAGCAAAGTGTGCCATTGGTGAAAAATACATATGGTGTCAGTTCATTGCGTTTTTTTCAGATGTGTATAAATAGTGATATGTTAGAGGTAGAAACTGACATTTATGGACATTACATCAAAAGAAATTCCCTCAGAAATAAGGTAATGAGACTGGTTTTTGTGGCTTGTGCTTGTGGTGTAACTTAATGGCCACGAATCATTTATGTGGACCGGGTTCTTATTCTAAAATGATTCGGAAACCCCCTGAAGTTCAGTGTGGTGTTTTGACATCCGGTGACCTCAGTAAGATCAGTACCTAGTTGTTTCTTACTTCTCCAGGTTGCTGACAGAGGTCCTGATCAGCTGCTAAGTGGCTGCCCAGAAGTCAGAAGCCCAGGGTAGGACTTGGAGTTCCTCCATAAATAATTAGGAGTTAGCTATGACTTTTAACCATGGCTAATTTCTAGTCTGTGTATAATATAAAATGAATGTAACCACAAATCCAAAGCCAGGTCACTGCTTTCCAGAAATCCAACTTGTCTTTTTAAATTGGAATTTTGTGATTGCTATTTTGTTTTTTTATTTTTTTTTAACCATTTAAAAAATTGAAATATAGTTAATTTATTACAATGTTGTGTTAGTTTCAGGAGTACAACAAAGTGATTCACCATCCATGTTGCTGCAAATGGCATTATTTCATTCTTTTTCGTGGCTGAATAATATTCCATCGTGTGTGTGTGTGTGTGTGTGTGTGTGTGTGTATGTATGTGTGTGTGTGTGTGTGTACACGTATATCACATCTTCTTTATCCATTCCTCTGTTGGTGGACATTTAGGTTGCTTCCATGTCTTGGCTATTGTAAATAGTGCTGCAATGAACATTGGGGTGCATGTATCTTTTTTTGTTTTGTTTTTTGGCCACACCACATGGCTTGTGGGATCTCAGTTTCCCAACCAGGGATTGAATCCGGGTCACAGCAGTGAAAGCCCAGAATCCTAACCACGGGGGCCACCAGGGAACTCCCACATGTATCTTTTCGAATTATAGTTTTCTCCGGATATATGCCCAGGAGTGGGATTGCTAGATCATACAGTAATTCTATTTTTAGTTTTTTAAGGAACCTCCATACTGTTCTCCATAGTGGCTGCACCAATTTACACTCCCACCAACAGTGGAGGAGGGTTCCCTTTTCTCCACACCCTCTCCAGCATTTATTATTTGTAGACTTTTTAATGATGGCCATTCTGACTGGTGTGAGGTAATACCTCATTGTAGTTTTGATTTGCATTTCTCTAATAATTAGTGATGTTGAGCATGTGATTGCTATTTTAAAACATAATGGCAAAATGCTCAAATTGCTTTCTGGTAATATACAAACTTCAAATGGCTTTTTGGTAATATACAAACTACATACTATTTTTCTTAGTCTCTTGAGCAAGTTGTTGTTATTCACAAAGGTTGTAATTTTGGCAACTTGAAAAAACCATCAGATGCGCAGATTCATCAGATAGCCTCATCTATGTCCTGAGCACATTTCGGTGGCATGGTGGCTGTCCTCTTGGGAGGCCCAGCTTCAAGTGACACACCAATGAAGTGGTGGTGATTGTGGGGGGTTAATGGCATACACCCAGGCAGCCAAATGAACAGGATAACCTTCATACCCCAGAGTGCAGCAATACAGTCACTCAAGGACAAGTAAGGTCACTCTGCTAGGTATAATCCTGTCACACTGAGAGTTTAAGATAAAGCTCTTTATAAGATAAATTAAGGAATAAAGGCAGGGAGAAGCCCTGAGATCTTTATGTAATAGCATTTGTTACTGGATATTTTAAAAGAATTTAAAGATGCCACCTTGTAGTCAAAGGCAATATCCTGTAAGGTGTAGAGCTAGGGCTCCGGGATCTAACAGCTTCAGTTGCAATCTTGGTTCCATCATTTTCTACCTTTGTGACCTTGGGCAACTTATTTAACCTCTCTTGCTCTCAGTTTCCCGTCTGGGTAAATGGGGATGACAACAGTGTGAAGATAAAATGTGATACGAAATAAACATGGTAAAGAATTCTGCCATTAAATGTACCATCTAGCACATGGAAAGCATTTAGTGTATTTTAGCTATAACATTATCATTGCTAATCATAACTTTAATACTGCTGCTATTACTATTATTATTACTAGTGAATCTTACATTAATGGAATCCAGCTTGCTTTTCTGGAATTTGTTATAACTTTTCAATACTATAGTCTGGTTTAAGTCACATTCTGAACATATACCTAATTAAAAGTATCACCTTAAGAAGCATCGTGTTCTCACTTGCTTTATTTCAGGGCATATTAGTAGCATGAGTATTTGGGCATTGTCTAGCACAGTGTTTCTCAACCTTTTTTTTCCATCATTGCCCCTCTAAATAAGAGCCTTTAAAAATGTTCTTTTTATCTACCTCTTCCACTGAAATTTTAATACCACAGATCTATATATCTGTTTATGTACTATGGTGCTTTAGAGGGCTACAAACCACTGTAATATCTAAAAAAATTTTTTCTCCCATAAGAACCGATTTTCATGCCCCTGGGGTCTATATCACCCCCCACTGAGAATGCAGGACTTAGAGTAGAGGTTTTCAGCTATGGGCAGTTTTGCCCTCTCGGGACATTTGGCAATGTCTGGAGACATTTTTGGTTGCTCCAGCTGGAGGGGGGTGCTACTGGTGGTATATTGCAGGTAGAGGCCAGGGCCCAAAATGTCAGTCAGTAGTGCTGAGGTTGTGAAACCCTGCTCTTAGTATGATGGTGTAATTCAAATGTAGTCTGAATAACCCAGCAATTATTAAGGGAGGTGGAAATAGACCGTGTCAACTCTTGAAGCCATAAGGTAAAGAGAATAGCAGAAGTTGGGTTCCTGACCTTCGGGTTCAACCCATGGACAGTGTGATTACTTGTCTAGAAAAAAAGGCCATTTTATCTTCTGTTGTTGCTGTTTTCAGTGATACAGTGTTCTTTCTGTCAAATATGTGTAAAACTGCGTGTAAACACTTCAAATATATGTTTAATAACAACTTTCGGTTTTCTAGTTTTTGTATGGATGTGTCTTGCTTTATGAAACAGATGAATTCCTGAAACGTTGTATGAAGTCATTTTCTATGAGTTGCATTTATTACTCTGATTTCATTACGTTATATTTTGAGAGGCTTGTCTTCATTCCTAATCAATCCTCATTTGACCTGGCTGCTAACATTGTTGCTTTTGATGTAAATTTAGCAGCCTCTCTGGGTTTTAGAGAACAGGGGGACAGTTTAAGAGGGGGTGCGGATTTTATTCTTTGATGGACGTGGTCCAGGTCATGTGCCCGGAGCTCCTGGTTCCCCTGTTGTCCCCGTCACACTCACGTTCCCTTCTTCTGCTGCCCAGAGTTGGCGTCGAGGAGCCCTCCGAAGAGGACCAGAACGAACACCGCTGGCAGTACTTCAGGTGACACAGGGCATCCTCAGAAACAAATTAACTGGGCCTGGCTTTTCTCCTCTTTCTAACCTGAGATGTTTCTCTTTATGCTGTTTGTCTCTTTCTTCCTTCCCCGTGTGCGCCAACCGTCTGCCCCTTTTCGAAGAGGGGCATGAGGTCCGGTTAATCATTATTCTACCCTCCTCTGGGCTGATTGATGTGTTGGTGTTCCTGAGAGTCTGTCCCCCCTCGCCCCATTTTGGACAGTGTGTGGCACCAAAGCTGGAGTTGGCGAGTCTCTCCGTGTACAGCTGAGCTCAGTGTTAAGAGTAGCCCATTTTCAGAGCCACAGACGCTTTCCCCACCAAATTCTGCTTGTGATCTAGTAAACAAGGCTTTTAACTCATAAAGAGAACTCGAATTTTGTATTTCAGCCATGACTGGGGTATGGTTTATACCATTTTAATTAAGCACCAGTGCTGTTTTACTTTTTAAGTATGAATTTGTGTACTTGTACCTTATCATGGTGAATCAGAAGATACAAAAAGCAGATTTTTCTTTAAATCAGAAGATAATGAAAGACTCTTCTAATGCAATTTGTTTCTCAGTGTCCATCCAAGTTTATGATTTGATTATGCCTAAGGGTGGTGATTTTGGGCTATCAGAGTAAAGACTTTAGTGTTTCTTCTTTCCTTTCCGTATCTTTAACTGGCATGCTTTCTTCCTGATCTGATTCTGGGTGCTGGTAGATAAATCAAACACAAAACAAGCTTGAACTCTGTTCTTCTCGTTGTGAAAGTGTTTTACTCTCTGAGGACAGCGGTAAAAGCAGCAGTACCTGTCATGGGGCATGAATCTTGGGCTATTGCTGGGCCCCAATGTAAACTGTAATGACATGCATACAAATAATTGAAGCATTTAAGTTCCCTGGATTCACACTTTTTTCTACTGTTTAAAATACACACACACATACTCACACACACACACACACACACACAAATTCATTTTCAGAGACCTGACTGTAACTACCAGTTAAGTAGCAGGGGAAATCCTTTCCTTTGAAATATCCAACCTTCAAGAAGGAAGGTCCCTCAGGCAAAGTGCAAGTTATTACACTTGGGACATGAGAGAATTCAGATTCTGATCTGTTTGTTGTTCAAGGTTTTATATGAACGTGTGTGTCTCATATTCCCCAAATTATTTAGGACCTCAGCCATTCCAGTTAAAAAATAAAAACCTGTTGCTTAAATCTAGCTTCTAAAATTTCTGAGATTTCATGGCATTTTATATGGTGGTTGATCAGAATGTACATACTATATCAAAAGGGAAATGATTCATTTTTTGTATTCATTCCAGAATGAGCACATCAGTGTGATAGCTTTATTTTCTCATTTGGTATGGGATTACCACATTTGTCTTATTCTTAATGAAAGTAAGGATAATTCAATTCATTCGGGAAGAAAAGACTGTTGTATGTGCATAGATGAGCTCAACCCTGATGTATCAGGGGAGTGCTAAAATATGATGTAATAAAACAGCACAGAAGTTTTAGATTTATATAGTGGCCTAGATCAAAAGCGTTATAACAGGTCAGGAGGGAAATATATATTGTGGACAGTTTCCTGAAACCAGGAATTTCAGAAAGTTAACGAACCCTAAGTCTTCTGAAGCACTGTACTTAAAATACTGTACCTGGTCTTTCTTGCTGCCCAGCACACCACCACACGCCCTGCCCCAAGGGTGAGGCCCTTCGTAGGGGTCCATTAGCATCCTTGGGGATTGGTCCAAGAGGCCGTCAACCCTGCCAGAAAAGTAATCATTCAATTGTCCTGAAGTAAACAGCCTTGAATGGGGAAAGAAATCGCAGAACACGGTCTGTGTCGCAAGTCCCCTGGTATGTTTTCTTTTGGCATTTAAAACCCGGTAGCGAGCTGGGAAGCAGGTTTACTTTCTCCTGTTCAGCACTTATGTCAGTAGCAGGGACCTCCGAGACCCTCCAAGGGGCCCTCCCAAGTTACTCCACCTGTGGGAGGGCCCCAGAGGTCTTTGGAGGCTCTGAGTGGGCCAGGAGTTGGGCTGCATCTCAGGCAGGTAGTTGGTAGCAAGTGGCTGCAGCAAGGATCAGAACTGCCCTGGCAGAGGGAGGGAAAAGCAAGGAACGGGGGCTCTGGGTAGGCCTGTGCTCAGAACTGCAGGTTTCCAGGGGATGTGCACAACCGGATCTGAGGATGGCTGTCTTGGTTGGAATTTAGTTAACCATATGTTTCAGTTAACTAGCGTTTTTCTCCTTGCCCTTCGCTTTTAGGAGGAAAACCTCAACAGAATATTCTAAGATTTATCTGGGATTAAAAAACCCGTGTAATTACTAGACTCTGTATCTACCTATTTACCTATTATAGCACCCTATGTCCATGAATCTTTACAATTTGTGATTTTTCAGACCCTGGAGTAATATGAGGATCGCGAATCATCATTATTAGTAAATTAGATGAAATTATAGAGACAGGAAATTGTACTCACGTATTTGTGAAACATTTTCACCAAAGATATAATTAAATATTGTTTTTAAGTTGTGAAAAATTTTAAATCTGTAAAAAAAGCTGAAAGAATAGAGCAATGAATATCCAAGTTCTAACCTGGATGCGCCAATTGTTAACATTTTGTCATACATTTTTGGGTCATTTTCTCTCTCTCTCTCTCAACCATTTCTGAGTACCTCAGAGTACGTTATAGACATCATGACTTTCTACCCCTAAATACTTCAGCATGTATCCCCTAGGAATCTAGTCTTCTACATAATCACAGTATATTTATCACACCTGAGAAAGTAACATGAATTGTATACACACACACAGGATCCATGATCCAATCAAAGTTTCCTTTGGTTGTCATCTTTTTTTTTTTTTTTTTAAATTCGGGCCCGTGGTGGCCACTGTGTGCTCTGACTGACCTGGTTGTCACCTCTTTAGTCTCTTTTAATCTAGAACAATCCTCCCCTCCTCCTTTTTGTCTCTTATGACATTGAGGGTTTTTTTTTTTAAGGAGTCAGGATTTTCAGGATAATTGTCTTGCATAATGCCCTACAAAGTATATTTTTTAAATTTGTTTTCCTCTTGAGTAGAGATAGATAATCATTTTTGGGGGGGCAAAAATAATGTAAAAGTGATGTTATGCTTTCTTGTTGCATCATATCAGGTGGTGCATGTTGTCAGGCTCTCCTTTTATTAGTGATGTTAAATTTGATCACTTTAGACGCCAGGTCTCTCCATAAAGGCACTGTTTTCCCTTTGTAACTAAAAAGTTACCTGTAGAGTGATCCTTTAACATCATATGAATAGTCAGATTCCCAACAACCTTTTACCCACTGGTAAAATTGTCTCAAAACAATTATTACACTGTGAGGGGCAAGTGGTGATTTTCTAATCCTGTCATTCCTTTCATGTTTATGACAATTATCTGTATAGAAGAGCTTTCAGCGGGTTTTCAATCTTATTTTCTATACCGAGGAAGTGAGAAATCTCTCCATTGTCTAAGTAATCAGTTTAAGCAAATTTTTACTTAATATTTGTGGGACTACAGAGTTGCGTCTCCGCAGGATCCCAGCAGGAATCTTGGGTATTATCACTGAGAAGGCAGAAGGGAGCAGATAGTTGTCATTTTTGGCAGAGAAAAAAGTGATGCTAGAGAGACATGGCTGGAATTAGTACTTTCTAGAATCTGCACTGTGCAATTTGGTAGCCACTAGGCACATGTGGCTGTTTAAATTTAAATTAATTAAAATGAAATAAAACTTAAAATGCAGTTCCTCAGTCATTTTAACTACATTTCAAGTGCACAGTGGCCACATTGGACAGCGCAGATCTAGAATACTGACATCACTGCGGAAAGTTCTGTTGGATGATGTGCATCTAGAATCACTCTCAAGTTCCCCCAAGCAAAATGTCGAACCAGTTTGGGATGAGGTTAGGGTGGCCCTCATTTTGTGAGTTTATCAGGTTGTTCCAATGTTTCATACTCCGTTGTTTTGAATTCTGGCCTGGCCATGTGGGCCCAGGATAATAGATGAATTCCTCTTATGTTTCCAGGACTTGAATGAAAATAGTCAAAACCTAGTCTTTATAAGCAGTTCTTGTTAAACAGAATTTATTTTAATTCTTGTTAAACAATTTTTTTTTTCTCCTAGCAGAGGTTAGTTGAAAGAATAGAGGGGGCTAGACTTCATTTGGAAGCTTTTATTATGTTTGGCTTTATTCATTGTAGGAAAAGGCACACTTAAGCCTTTTCTCTTACCCTTAGGGTTCCTATTTCACCTAGGCTGATAAAATCCATTTGTTTTATCTTTACTGCGTGGAAGCCACTTACAAAGGCAATACACCTGTTTCAAAATTCACAGTAGAGAAAGGAGAGACTGTCCGTGGCAGGTATGAACTGCTGTGCTCTTCGCCATCCTGCCCGCCGTGCCCTTCAGATCACATCGTCTCGTTGCTTCTGCCCCACAGTAGCCTCTCTGTGGTTAGGCAGAAGGCTGTCGTGTCACCAGGCGTTCCGGTAGGCTGTCTGGGAGACAGACTGGTAACCAGTGCTCTGCCCCTCTCTCTGAGGCTTTACTGGGGAGCTCATCTATGCAAATTAGTCTGCCACGAGTGGCTCCATGCGGCTGTAGAATCCACAGAACAAGACCTAACGTTGGATTCCTAGCTGTTGGTCTTACAGATCTGACACCATATAGAGGACATTTCTCTATGGAACGTACATTAGAGACTCTCAAAACAGGTGAGAGTTAAAGATCAACAGCTAGGAATTCAGTGTGACCTCTCCTCTACCACTTCAGTACGTTAGACACTTTGGGAGCACTGAGGCTCTCGTGTGACCTCTGTGGGTAGTCCTGGGGCCCCAGAATATTTCATTTCCAAAAAAAATCTATGTGAGGTTTGTTGCTCAGAAGTCCCTGGATAATGTCCAGCTGTGAGGTCAAGCCTCCAGGCCTCAGAAACCCCTGCCAGAAATTGACCTCTAGACACAGCAAAGTCAATCTAATTCACTACAAAGATTCCATCAAACCTCAGGCCTGTGGGGAGGAGATCTGGTGCCAGGTACACTATAGATTTTAACAAAGTGCTCAGAACAGGGCCTGGCTTGGTAGGCATTCAGTAAATATTTGCTGAATGCATGAATTCATCTTGTGGTTTTTAAACTTTGCCTTCAGCAAAATATGGGGTGACTGTTCCCTTTCCTTCTGTATCTCCTCACCCCCATCCAGGGGGCATGCACCTTGGCTTAGTGCTCGGCAAGCCTGGAGTAAAACAGAGTAGAGGCTGCCAGTATGTCTGTGTTGTCTTCTATTCGTCCTTTCCGTTAGTCTCTTTTCTCAGGATATATCCTGGGCATCACAGGTGGAGAAGCGGGAGGGAGAGGAGGAAAAATAAGGCACACGTGGGGCTTTGCACATCCACTGTCTGCTCATCGGAGTCAACGCCCTGGTGCCAGACAGCAAATAACACACGTGGTCAAGGCCATTCAGCACCTCTCTTCAAGCTCAAATCAGACCTGCTGAAAGCTGTGTTTTCTATTTGGCTTTTATGATATCAGCCACTCTTTGCAGTATCGGAGGGAACAAGGAAAGTAGAGAATTTTCCTGGCATCTTTGTCTCCTCCTCCACTGCCCCATGTTATCCATGTCACCAGTGCCACAGTTCTCTGCCTTAGAATGAGGAAGGTTCAAGGATAAAGAATTAACAGATACATAGGGCAACAGTTGGTATGTTGCTAAGCCAAGTCAGCTTACCCTAGTGCTTTCATGGAATTCGTTATAAGTGGATTGTGCCACCTTGCTTTTTCTTTGTGTCTTCAGTTGCTGATCTCAAATGTGTGAGTTCTCAGGTCATCTGTGCTGCAGGAGGATGCGGGGCCACCAGGATAGAAAGTTAATGATATGCATGCTGAAATATTTAGGGGAAGTGTACAGATGTCTTCGACTTTATTTGAATTCATCCAAAAAATAAGGTGGATGATAGAGAGAGGGCTAGGTATGTAATAAAGAAAATACAGCAAAATGTTAATGGTAGAATCTAGGTGAGGGGTATACAGGTGTTCACTATAAATTCTTTCAAAACTTACCTGGATATATGAAAAATTCCATAACAAAAGGTTAGGAAATAAAAGCAGGTCAGAGGGGAGTAAGGAAGCAGCAGAGAGGAAGAGGCCTGGGGCGGCAGGACCCACCTTTTGCTACCTGGGACCATCTGGTGCAGGAAGGCAGGCGGACAGTTTGCCCGCTGTTGCCGTTCCCCAGAGGTCTTGCTTAAGGTGTCAGCACACAGGTTGATTGCCCGGCCTACCCCTGGGATCTGATGTGGTGTATGACCTCTTTCGCACGACTTTTGCATGACAGCCTTCCCCTTCTTTTAGCTAACCACTCCTTCCACCTCGGCAAGATGGTCAGCCTCTTGGCTACTTTCAGCCAGCCTGACCACTATGGTCCAAGCTAATAATCTCTGTTTTTCTCCTTGTCTTTCTCTCTGATGACTTATAGAGTTGGTGTTGATCCAGATCAAGACCCACCACCCAACAATGACAGCTTCCAAGTCTTACAAGGGGTAAGTCACAAGAGATGCTTCTTCCCCGGGAGGTGTTATTAAAAATAGCTAAAATTTATTGAACATTTACTACACGCCAAGCAGTTTATGTGGATTCCCTCATTGTGGTCTTGACAACAACCTTATGAAGTAGGAACTGTTATCCCCAGTTTACAGATTAGAAGCTGAAGTTTGAGAGTTGAAGTGAGTCATCTAAGGTCAGAGAATTAGAAAATGATGGAGGCAGGATTTGACTCCAAAGTCCCTGTTCTTAAACAACATATTAAGGGGCCCAAAAGTGTGTTTAAGCTGACCCCCTACCTTCCAAGAATGGATATATGGATACATTGGTGATTGGCTCACGGTAACTGGTTCTGGGAAGGAGAGGGATGTGATCAACTCTCCAGCCCAGGGAATCTGAGCAAGAGAGGAGGGACGCCGGCTGACGGCGCGGCAGTAGCAGAGCAGCAGCCCTCAGCCCCGTGGGCGATGAAGGTCACAGCAAGGCTAACGGTTAAGGTTTGGGCAGGATCGTGGTGGCAGTGACAGCCTGGAGTGGAAGCTGTAGAAGCAGGTGAGGGCAAGAGCGCTATGGCCGCATCTCGTGTGACAGCAGGGAAGAGTTCCTGCTGCCACAGAGAATCCTGATGGAGACCGGGGTGGGGCGGGGGTGGGGGTGGTGGGGGAAGAGGCGCGTGCTGGTCCTTGGTTTTGCCATCTGCTCTGGTCACTCTTGCAGCATAATGCACTGCCCCAAACATAGGAAGGAAAGGGAACAACAATTTCGTATCCACATGCATTCTCTAGGTTTGGAAAGGGCATAGTCGGGACAGCTTGCCTTTGCTCCATGAAGAAACCTGGGGGTAACTCAACAGCTGGGAGCTGGAATCATCCAGAGGCTCGTTCGCTCATATGTCTGGCGCCTGGGCTGGGAGGACTCAGACTAGGACTGGTGACTAGAATGCCTGTGATGGCTTCTCCATGGCCTCAGGGTTCTTATGTGATGGCTCAGGCTTCCAGAAGCCCGTGTCCCAGCAAGCAGGGTGGAGACTATGTGGCCCTTTCTGGCCTAACCTTGGGAGTCACACAGCATCACTTCCGTGACTTTCTCTTGGTTACAACAAGTTGCTAGGGCCAGCCCAGATTCAGCGGGAGGAGATAGAGACCATCACCTCTGGATGGGAGGAGCATAAGCGAAGCGGCAGCCATGTTCTAAAGCTGCTGTATCAGCCCTGTTGTGGGGCTGGTGGGCTCATTCTGCCTCCAGGTTTTGCTCCTTCCCCAGGCCAGCATTTCCTGGGCAGGCGAGGTGGGGGAAGGGAAAGTCACGATAGGAGCAGAGATTTGTTTCCAAAATGTTATTACTTGGCCTTGGGAGTGAAGAACTATTTTGTCCAGCATAGAATACCCAGTGCTGAGCACAGTGCCTGGTCCATGGGGGGCCTGATAGGTATTTGATGGGAAGATGGGGGAGCGAGAGCAGCACAGGGCATGGGAAGCTTCACTGACCGCGTGCATGTGTTGTCCACAAAGCCATGTCGAGTGTTTCTTTTTCTTTCAGTCAGCTTTGCATCACACTCATCATTGCACTTAATCCCAAATCCAGTCTGCATGTCTTAGATTCCCTAGGATCTTTTTTTTTTTTTTAAACATCTTTATTGGAGTATAACTGCTTTACAATGGTGTGTCAGTTTCTCCTTTATAACAAAGTGAATCAGTTATACATATACATATGTCCCCATGTCTCTTCCCTCTTGCATCTCCCTCCCTCCCACCCTCCCTATCCCACCCCTCTAGGTGGTCACAAAGCACCGAGCTGATCTCCCTGTGCTATGCGGCTGCTTCCCACTAGCTATCTATTTTATGTTTGGTAGTGTATATATGTCCATGCCACTCTATCAATTTGTCACATCTTACCCTACCCCCTCCCTATATCCTCAAGTCCATTCTCTAGTAGGTCTGTGTCTTTATTCTCGTCTTGCCACTAGGTTCTTCATTACCTTTTTTTTTCCCCTTAGATTCCATATATATGTGTTAGCATACTGTATTTGTTTTTCTCTTTCTGACTTAACTTCACTCTGTATGACAGACTCTAACTCCATCCACCTCACTACAAATACCTCCATTTCGTTTCTTTTTATGGCTGAGTAATATTCCATTGTATATATGTGCCATATCTTCTTTATCCATTCATCTGTCGATGGACACTTAGGTTGTTTCCATGTCCTGGCTATTGTATATAGTGCTGCCATGAACATTTTGGTACATGGCTCTTTGTGAATTATGGTTTTCTCAGGGTATATGCCAAGTAGTGGGATTGCTGGGTCATATGGTAGTTCTATTTTTAGTTTTTTAAGGAACCTCCATACTGTTCTCCATAGTGGTGGTATCAATTTACATTCCCACCAACAGTGCAAGAGGGTTCCCTTTTCTCCACACCCTCTCCAGCATTTATTGTTTCTAGATTTTTTGATGATGGCCATTCTGACCGGTGTGGGATGATATCTCATTGTAGTTTTGATTTGCATTTCTCTAGTGATTAATGATGTTGAGCATTCTTTCATGTGTCTGTTGGCAATCTGTATATCTTCTTTGGAGAAATGTCTATTTAGGTCTTCTGCCCCTAGGATCTTCTAAATGACTCCAGCTACCAAATCAGATTGAACACATCTCGCAAAATGTGGTGCCGTGTGGGGCCCAGGGGTGCCACCACAGCTTTCTGTGAGGGTGGTCACAGCCTGATGAGCCATTCTTGGGTTGATGCCCCTTAAGGGACACAAAGCCATGACCTCTGAAAGTTCTGGGCATTTTGGGAAGAGCTTTCAGTGAGCTTCACTTGGAGATTTGGTGCCCACTTTAATGGTGCTCCAGAAGACCTTTGCGACTATATTAGAATTGGCCATTGTGCCAGTTGGGAACGTGGTTTCAATGAGAAGCTCTTTTTGAAAAGTTGCTATTTGACTCGAGCTTTGATTAAGGACTTTAGAAAACAGGGGTTCAGGATCTGTGCACCTGGCAGCCAATTTAGAGTCTGACAGTTTGGGTTCCCCCATACTGGGATCTGAGGAAAGCTGGGTGAAATTCATGATGGACATCCTCATTTCACCGAAGGGAAAATAATGGCTCTGGTAGGATACACATCCTCCATAGACCTGTGGCTAGACAAGTTAATTTTGTAAGAAAAACAGATCACTGCCAGGTGGATATCGAGGGTTTGGGGCAATTTCGTCTTGACAGTTCCAAGTTGCTGAACACCGCCCCCCCCCGGCCATTTTGCTGTGATAGCTAAGGTAGCGCCCCCAGCCTCAGGCAGGGTGAACATTGGAAACCGCCCTTTGGGCCAATTTTGACCAGGCGGGTGGCAGCCACTTCCGTTGCACTCCCAGTGGCGCCCCTTTGGCTGGCCCTGGTCAGGAGCTGTGTCACACCTTCCCTTTAACCTCCCTCCTTCCAAACCTTATACGCAGTCTTGCAGAGGGCCCTCAAAGGCAGTTCTGTTGGCATTTTGAAAGTCTTTCAAGATTGCTGTCAGACTGGAGAAAAAAAAGGCGAACTTCAAGTTCAGTTCTTCAGGACACCTTCTGAAAAATGACTCATGCCCTCATGCAGAAAGGGCCTCATTTCTCCAAGTCCTCCTGGCCTGACTTCTTGATCCAGTAAGCCATTAACAACAGGGCTGGGAGCACTCAGTGGTCATGAGAAACCAGTAAAACAGAGAACTAAATGGGCTTCTCAGTTTTGGGTGAAACCCTGGGTTCCTTGCAGCTTCCCCTGAAATGGATCCAGGTCACATGCTCAATGTTGTCATGAAACTGAAATCAGAGGTGGGGGAAGTCCAGATGTTTGTTCCCCATCTTGCTAAAAACAAACAAAGTGATATTTGATGGGAAAGCACAATTTATAAGGAGCACGATTTTCCTCACCACTCCTAGAAGCCCAAGGTTATAAGCAGAGTCATGGCTACAGAGCCACAGAAAATTAGCTCATGTGGGCGAAGGAAGGGAGCTGTTGGCCAGAACTTTTGGCTCTATGTGAGGGAAGCATAAGAATATTGTGGATAGACTTCAGCTTCATGTCCCTGGCAAGTTTGACTCATTAGAACAAAACAAAACAAAAAACTCAGCTGCTTTGTTTCTGCAGAGGTCTTGGTGACTTTGCAACCAAAACAAAAACAAGCCCAGCTGGAGGCAAGCTGCCTGGGCCTGGGGGTGGCCTCCCAACCCATTCAAGGGGGGATTTTTCATGCCAGATGCAGCTGAGATTTATGTTGGCCGGACACACAGACACATCATTCACTTCCTTCCCCAAGTTTACAGAAGCGTGCTCATTGATGAGGCCGCTTTGGAGTAGCTAGGAACATGAATCTGAATGTATCCCGCCTCTGCCATCTCAGCAGGACAAGGTCACAAGCAGGATATTAGTGGAATGTGGGGGAAGGGAAACCACTGTGTTTGTGGTGTGTGTGTGTGTGTGTGTGTCTGTGTGTGTGTACCTGAAAACTGCAGAAACTCAGCTGTTTATAGTTGCATTCACATATACCTTTCTGGGCAAGTTGGATTTGTTTGTTCCTTGGTCCTCCCCCAGTTTCCTTGCAGGCTAAAATCTGACATCCAGTCCTTTAAATCTTTAACTTCAAACAGTTGCTGAAGTGCCTTTCCTCAGATTACTACTCTCTGACTGCCTTCCCCACCACACTTTTTTGTTTTTCTGATTGCCTCCCTTAGCCCCTGATTTCCCTTTCTGCTATTCTGTTTTTTTTTTTGTCTTAGAAGTTCAAAATTAACATTAATTTATTCATTCATTTGACAAGTATTTATGGAGCATCTGTTATATTTCAGACATTCTTGCAGGCTCTGGGAATACATTTGCAAACACAACAGATGAATCTCTGTCCTTAAGGGCTTGGTGACAATGTGATGAAGGATAAGGGTGGAGAGTAGCAGAGGCGAGACGGTGGAGGGCCTTGTCTGCTTCTCCAAGAGGGACCGTGAACCTCCCCCTGCTGTTCCAAGTGTCCCCATGGACAGCAGCCTGGGCATCACCAGAGAGCTCGTTAGAAATGCAGACTCTCAGGCCCCACCTGAACCCACAGAATCAGAATGTTCACTTTAACAGGGTGCCCAGGAGGGTTGTGTGCACTTTACAATTTGAGAAGCCCTGGTGGAGGCAGTGTGGAGCTCTTAATTCCCTGTTTTTAAACCCTGTGTTACCCCCTTCTGAGAAATCTTGGCCCCATCATCCCAGGGACATGAGAAAGACCCAAATCGGGTTGCATCAATTATGTACTCTTTTGCTCTGCATAGTTTCATATCGTTGCTGTAACAAATTGCCACAAACTCAGTGGCTTAAAACAACACAGTCTTACAGTTCTGTAGGTCAGAAGTCTGGTGGGCTCTATTGGTTTCTCTCTTTTAGGTCTCTTAAGGCCAAAATCAAGGTGTCAGTGGGGTTGGGCTCTGGGGGAGAAGCCACTTCCAGGCTCCTTCAGGTTGTTGGTAGAATTCCCTTCCATGTGCTTGGAGGACTGAGGTCCTGTTTCCTTGCTGGCCATTGGCTGGGAGTCAAGCTCAGGTGCTAGAAGCACCCGTGTTTCCTGGCTCTTGGCCCCCTCCACTTCCAACTATGAAAACTTCATGCTCGGAATCTCTCCTGCCTCTTCTCCCACTGCATCTCTCTGACTCTCTTGCCCCCCTTGTCCACTTCTCAGGGGCCCATGTGATTATACTGGGCCTACCTGGAAAACCTTAAGTCCACCCACAAAGCCCCTTTTGCCATGTAACGTTAGCAGCCTCAGGCTGCAGGGGCAGTATTCTGCTCTATCTCTGAAAAAAAAATAAGCTGTTCTCATTATTGTAATGAACTTAACATAAAAAATCCATCTCTTAACAATAAGAACGGAATGAAATATAACTCTACCCAGAAATCATTATTCATTAGTTCTAGAAAAATTATTTCAAAATAGGACCTTTTGCCACTCCCCAGGTCTTTAACCTGCTTTCTTTTTCTTCACCCCATATGTATCTGTCTGTCTGTCTCCCCCTCTGGAAATATGCTCCTCAAGTGGCAGGTGCTGGGTCTCATTCCTCTTTGTGTTTCCAGCACCCAGCATGGTACCTGGCACACAGTAGGTGCTTAATGAATGCAGGAGAAATAGCCATTCATCGTTTGATGCTCAAAAATTGGTGATAAGCAGAGCTAGTGGTATTTATTTTCCTGAAGGGGCTTCTCTACTAACAATTTCAGGAAAATGTTTTAAAATCCCTTGTGTAACTCATAAGGACAGAGAGCAGAATGGTGGTTACCAGGGGCTGGGGGATGGGGGAGGGGGAGATTTGGGGAGATGTTTAAGGGTACAAACTTGCAACTAGTAGATAAACAAGTTCTGGAGAGCTAACATACAGCATAGTGAATGTAGTCAACAATACTATATTATAAACTATCAAGTTGCTAAGAGACTAGATCTTAATTGTGCTCACCACAAAATAGAAATGGTAATTATGTGACAGGATAGAGGCATTAGCTAACCTACGGTGGTAATCAAACTGCAATATATAAACATATCAAACCAACACTGGTGTACACCTTAAACATATGCAATGTTATATGTCAATTATGTCTCAATTTAAACTTGCCCAGAGTCACACAGCAGGGCAAAGTCACAGTCAGGAGTAGAGCTAGGACTTGGACCCAGGTAGTCTGTTGAGAAAGCCTGTGATGGTTACACCTACGCTTCTTGGAGCACTCCATTGCCTTTGAAACATTTCTCAGAGATGCCAACCTTGTGCACAGCCTTGAAAGATGAATACGGATCAGCCAGGTAGGTGTTGTGGGTGGGAGAAGGTGAGAGTATGCAAGGGTGTTCTGGATTCTAGAAGCAGCCTGAACTAAAGACATGGGGGTGTGAACCGTCCTGGTGGGGATGGAGGTTTTGAGGAAGACGTGGTGGGAGAGCCAAGTCCCCGCTTTTTCTCTGGGCAGCCCAGGCAGGCGGCCCACCTATCGTAGGATCACCTGCACCCACACCGACCCCTGCTTGGAGCCCGCAGGAAGGGCTGGCCGGCTTGTGAATGGTAGCCGCCCAAATCACGCTAGGAAGCAGTTGTTGGTTGTCTTCCGGGTCAGCTTAAAAAAATCAGTCCTGTTCCACAGACCCTCCCCGATTTCCCCAAAGCCTCTATATGTGGATTTATCCAAGTTCTTCCTGTACATAATCATGCTTCTGGCCCCATCTCTTAGAATAAGAAGTTATTTAACACCCCCGTTACAGAGTTGCACTTTTTATTTGCCCTGAATTTGTAACCTTTCAGGGTTGGCTCTTAGTATCTTACATTTCCAAGGTCGCTTTATCTTATTTGTGGACTGCAGGCATATCTCTTTGTAGCCTGAGAAGACCTTTTCTTAATTTACCTTCAAAAAAAAGCCTTTCCCTTGCTTTACTCATTTTCATTGTCCCTCTTGGGGCTTATATAGGTCAGTCTCCTGTAGCTTCCTTAAGGTGAGATGGCAAGAACTTAAGTGTTGCAGGTGATGAGAATGCACTGTGATTTGATAATGCAGAGGTTAGGATGACAGAATTAGGGGTTTGCCATTTTTATTGTTATTTTAGTGGAAGAGCAGACAAAAGTGACTTTGGGGAACTTGTCTTATGCCCAATGGTTTATAGCGTCCTTCCAGAAGATGTTTATCATCTTGCTAGTTTTTTCTTTAGTAAGATTCTACAGACACTTAGAACCAAGAGCTTAGAGCCTATCACTTTATAAAGAAGCATCTAATTTTTTTCGTGAAACGGTCATCTCTCAAAAAAGTCATCTACCACTTCTCCACTCAGTCGTGTGGCATTTCGAAATCTCCCTAGAGTTGTCATTGGGCTGGCAATTAATTACCCGAAGGAATGATCGTTATCTGCAAATAGAGACGTTTCTGTGCCCCCTTTTCCCTACGTGATTTATTAAAATGGGAAATAAAGTTGGTCTCTGGGGTCTCTCCTTTTTATTTCCTCATCCACAGAAGGGCCCATTTAACTAAGCCATTTGCATATATGTCACTAAACATTCCTCAAATACCGTGGGGGACTCTGTTTTTAAAAGTCATCTTTGCCGTTGGAAATATTAGGAATTTAAATAGTGCTTGCTAACTTCCCTCCCTATGCTTGTCTGTATCTTACCTTCTCAGAGACTTCTGACTCCTTCTTGGCATCTCTACTACAGGTAGAATTTACACCCACTGAGATTTGGAACTACATACTTGTAATCGTTGACTCAACTTCTATTTGGTTCTTCTTGATTGCCCCTTACGTGTAGAGCTGCCTCTCCCTAGAACATTCAAGAGGAGGCTGATAAAAATGGCTGCGCTTCACAAGCAGCCTGTACTTTCAGAGCTTGTCCTCCAGCAATGTAAAACCCCAGCAGGGCCCTCAGACTGCTGCCATCAGTCCACTTTTTAATATTAATTGTGCTGCTTATCCTACTTGCACAGAACAGATTTCCTAAACCACAAATGAATGATTGTGTCAGTTACTTTGAAAATGAAATGATGGGGATGTTTGAGTTGGAAAGGCATGACAGGAGTAGTAAAGGAACGTACTACTTGAGGGCAGAGAAAATAACAGACATGCTGATTCTGGCTCCCTTTCCCCTGCCCATCACCCCCCGCCCCCGCCTTCCTAAAGCTGGGAGGGCAAGTTCCTAACTGCCTGGAACACAATGCAGGTGCCTGGGTAAGGACCACAAAGAGCCCTTGGCTGGTTTGTCAGGAAACTCAACCAAGCGTGATTTCCCCAGGCCAGCTGTGGGGGACCTGGAAAGTTGGTTTTACAGACGCTTTCTTTAATCTTCTCTATAAATCAATTTTGGCCTGTTAGGATCTAGACTACTTCAGGGTAACTAACCTGCTAAAAGGCACTCTGAGGAAAATTACAGTAAAAATGCCAAAAGAAATTTTATACTACATTGAGTTGGTCTACCCTCAGACATAACCAAGCCTGTTTCTTTGGGGATTGATTTGTCTGCTTTTTGGATTTATTTGATTTCTTTTAAAATATTACCTCCCAATAAATCTTTGAAATTTGGGGGATACAGGATGTTTGAGCTCAAAATCTCTAAAGGTTATGGTTAAAAGGGAAGCTTTTCCCCCTATTTCAATCCCTTTTCTGCAACTAAGTATCTTTCTTCTTGTTTGTTCCTAGGATGGTCCAGACACTGCCAGAGGAAACCGGACAAAGCAGGAGAGTGCATGGCTATTCAGGCTGTGGTACAGCTTTGACCACAAGTATCCTTTTAAGAGGATTCCCTGTGTTTGTGAAACATCAATGATGAAATCCTCTTGTTGAGTTGTCAGTGAATGACTTCTGATGAGCAAGGAAAGATGTGTGCTTGCTGCTACAGGTGTAGTCAGTCCTCTCTTGGGACACATGCAATGATCATTCAACCACAGGCAGTCATAATGAGCATCTCTCTGGCCAAGAGGAATGTTTGCACATCATTAGGGTAGCCAGTCCACAGCCTGGTAGACTCACGTGGCTCTTCAGAGCTTTGTGTCCAAGGGAAATATGCCTGTGTAGGTGAATTAGTTAAAATTCCACTTGAACCATGCTGTGGTCAGGAAGGGAAGTGGACGTTGGCCAGTTAATCCATGTGGAGAGGATGATTCCTATTGGCTGAACCGAGTCTGGCCAAGTCTGATCCTGGCCTTAACTGGACCACATGCAAGGCAGACTCTGTTCTAGTAGATTCACTTGGCCCCAGGTGAAAAATTAAAAACCAAAAAGTTACACTTTCATGGTTTCTTAAATTGACATAGCAGTCAAATGGGTAGGTAGCTTATATATGGTCTTTGGAGACTTTGAAAGTGTTTAAAATTTTTTTATTGACATAAAGAATACGTATAGGAAAGTACATAAATCATAAGTGCTCAGCGAGTTATTGCAAAATAAGTACGCTCAATACCAAACAGGTCACGAAACACAAAATTACCAGTTCGCCTCATGCCATAACCCAATTACTGCCCCTTTCTCCTCCCCAAACGTAATCACTCTCCTGACTTCTAGCAACACTTAATAATATTACCTGTTTCTGAACTTTGTATAAATGTGATTATAGAGTGTATATATTTTAGTATCTGGTTTGTTTGGCTTGACATTATTTGTGTGATTCATCCATGTTGTAGCTCTAGTTCATCTATTTTCATTGCTGCATAGTATTTCATTGTATGAATATATCATAATTTATTTATCATCCTGTTGATGAACACGTAGATTGTTTCTAATTTGGAGCTACGATGAAAAATACCGCTATGAACATTCTTATACATGTCTTTTGGTGCATGTTTACATACATTTTTGTTGGGAATACACCCAGGAGTGAAATTGCTGAGTCATAGGACATGCAACGGTTCAACTTTAGAAGATGGTGTCAAACAGTTTTATAAAATGGTGGCACCACTTTTCATACTTACCTCTAGCGTATGAGAGTTCCATTTGCTCCACATCCTCACTGACGGTTGGTATTGCCAGTCTTGTTAATTTTAGCCTTTCTAGTGGATTTATAGTGGTATTTCATTGTGGTTTTTTAAAATGGAAGTATAGTTGATTTACATATTATATTAGTTTCAGGTGTACAACACAGTGATTCAATATTTTTATAGATTATACTCCTTTGTGGTTTTAATTTGCATTTACCTAGTGACTAATTAGGTTGAGCACCTTACCATATATTTACTGGCCCTTTGGTGTGTTCCTTTGTGAAGTGCCTGTTCAAGTCTCTTGCCCATTTTTCTCTTGAGTCATTGGCCTTTTTATTACCGATTTTAAGAGTTCCTATGTATTCTAGATATGAGTATTTTGCTAGTTATATGTGATAAAAAATATCTTCTCTACTTGTGACTTGCCTTTTCACTTTTAGATAGAATCTTTTGATGAACAAAAGGTCCAATCCAATTTCTTGAGCTTATCTGTTCTGGCTATTATTGTTTGTGTTCTGTTTTAGAAATCTTTGTCTACTCCAAAGTCATAAAGCCAATTTCCTATGATATCTTCTAGGAGCTTTATTGTTTACCTTCTGTACATCTGTGTTTGTTTGTTTTTTTTAAATAAGTGACAGACATGAGCAATGAAAAAGTATAGAGATAATTTGAGATGCTCTAGATGAGGTTATCATCTTTCATCTTTCAGAGATGATTTACCTTACATCTGGTCAGTGGCAAGGTTAGGGGAATTAGCAATTCCAGATCACTTTAATCCAATCAGGAATAAAGGTGATATGAATCTGGGCTTCAGTTCCTGTGAGGGTTAGTCTGTTTTCTGTGTGCCCTTTCTTCTAGGGTTCCAACCTAGAGCCTAGAGTATTTATGTGGACTTCCTCAGAAGATGCTGGACTCCAGTTTTTGTCAGATTCACTCTGTTTTTGTGAGTCTGCCAGATGCTCTGCTTAGCTTCTCAGATGCTTTTAGGGAAAACGTGGCTCACCGTGTGCAGGGCTCACCTCTTGGATTTCCTTTTCCAGACTCTGGCCCTCTTCACTGCCATGGTAGCTTTCTGATGTCATTAAGCAGAAAATGTTGTGTTTTATTTTCCCAGCTTTTCTAGTTAACCTCAGTGGAAAAAAATGGTTCAAATTACCTTGTTTGCTATTAACTAAAATAGAACCCCCAGGGATTTTTTTTAAGTCATATGAATTTTGTCTGCATTGTAATTCAGAATGCATGTTACTCACTGGGCTTGGAAAGGATGTAGAGAAAATTGGAGAGAGTTCACAGGAGAGTGACAAAATGCTAAAGTGATAGATCATTTGGACAGTAAATGAATCAGGAAACATTGGGCTTGAACTTCATTTTAGACTAAATGACATTTAGGCATATACAGAACATTCCATCCAACAACAGAATATACATTCTTCTCAAGTGCACATGGAACATTCTCCAGGATAGATCATATGTTGGGTCACAAAACAAATCTTAGCAAATTTATGAAAATTGAAATCATACCAAGTATCTTTTCTGACCACAATAGTATGAAACTAGAAATCAGTAACAGGAGAAAAACTGGAAAGTTCACAAATATGTGGACATTAAACAACACACTCCTAAACAATCAATGGGTCAATGGAGAAATCAGAAGAGAAAGTTAAAAATTATCTTGAGACTAATGAAAATGGAAACACAACACACGAAAACTTATGGGATGCAACAAAAGCAGTTTTGAGAGGGAAGTTCATAGTGATAAGTGATACATTAAGTGATACATTAAGAAAAAAGAAAGATCTCAAACAACCTAACTTTACTCCTCAAGGAACTAGAAAAAGAAAAGAACAAACAAAGCCCAAAATTAGTAGAAGGAAGGAAATAACAAAGGCCAGAGAAGAAATAAATAAAATAGAGACTCAGAAAACAATAGAAAAGATCAACGAAACTAAGAGTTGGTTTTTTGAAAAGATGAACAAAATTGATAAGCGTTTAGTTAGACTAAGAAAAAGAGAAGACTCAAATAAATAACATCAGAAATGAAAGAGGAGACATTACAACTAGTACCACAGAAATATATAGGCTCATAAGAGACTACTGTGAACAATTATTCACCAAAAATCGTGTAACCTAAAAGAAATGGATAAATTCCTAGAAACATGCAACTTACCAAGACTGGATCATGAAGAAATAGAAAATCTGAACGGACCAATACAAGTAAGGACATTGAATCAGTAATTAAAAACCTCACAGCAAAGAAAAGCCCAGGACTATATGGCTTCACTGGTGAATTCTACCAACCATTTAAAGAAGAATTAATCCGGGAATTCCCTGGAGGTCCAGTAGTTAGGACTCCGGGCTCTCACTGCCGAGGGCCCAGGTTCAATCCCCGGTGGGGGAACTAAGATCCCACAAGCCGCGCGGTGCAGCCAAAAAAAAAAAAAAAAAGAAAGAATTAACCCTTCTCAAACTCTTCCAAAAAATTGAAGATGGGGGAATACTCCCAAATTCATTTGTTGAGGCCAGCATGGCCCTGATGTTAAAGCCCACCAAGGACACTACAAGAAAAGAAAATTACAGGCCAGTATCCCTGGTGAACATAGATGTAAAAATCTTCAACAAAATACTAAAAAACTGAATTCTATAGCACATTAAAAGGATCAGACATCATAATCAAGTGGGATTTATCCCTGGGGGATGCCACATAATCAATGTGAACACCAGATTAACAAAATAAAAATCATGTGATCATCTCAATAGATGCAGAAAAAGCATTTGACAAAATCCAGCATTCTTTTATGATAAAAACTCTCAACAAATTAGGTATAGATGGAATGTACCTCAACATAATAAAGGCCACATATGACAAACCCACAGCTAACATGATACTCAGTGGTGAAAACCTGAAAGCTTTTCTTGTCAGATCTGGAGCAAGGCAAAGGTGTGCACTCTTGCCATGTCTATTCAACACAGTACTGGAAATCCTAACCAGAGCAGTTAGGCAAGAAAAATAAATAAAAGGCATACAAATCAGAAAGGTAGAAGTAAAATTGCCTCTGCAGATGACATGATCTCACATATAGAAAACCCTGAAGATTCTACCAAGAAATTGTTTGAAGCTTTTAAACTAAATCACTAAAGTTACAGGAGATAATATCAGCATACAAAAATCAGTTGCATTTCTATATACTAACAATGAACTATCCAAAAAAGAAATTAAGAAAACAATTCCATTACAGTAGCATCAAAAACAATAAAATACTTAGGAATAAATTTAACCAAGGAGTGAAGATCTATATGCTGAAAATTAAAGAACATTGACAAAAGAAGTTGAAGAAGACACAAGTAAACGGAAAGATACCTGTGTTCATGGATTGGAAGAATTAATATTGTTAAAATGTCCACACTGCCCAAAGCGACCTACAGGTTCAGTACAATCTCTATCAAAACTCTGATGGTATTTTTCACAGAAAAAGAAAAACCATCCTAAAATTTGTATGGAACCACGAAAGAACCTAAATAGCTAAAGCCATCTTGAGGAAAAAGAACAAAGCTGGAGGCATCACACTTCCTGATTTCAAATTATATTACAAAGGTACAGTAATCAAAAAAGTATGGCATTGGCATAAAAACAGACACACAGATCAAAGGAACAGAATACGAAGTCCAGAAATAAACCCTTGCATATAGAGTCAAGACCAACATGCCAAGGAAACACAATGGGGAAAGGGCAGTCTCTTTAATAAATGGTGTTGGGAAAACTGGACAGCCACATGCAAAAGAATGAAACTGGACCTCATCTTATACCACTCATAAAAATCAACTCAAAATGGATTAAAAACTTAAATGTAAGACCTGAAACCATAAAACTCCTAGATGAAAACAAAGGGGAAAAGCTCCTTGATATTGGTCTTGGCACTGATTTGTTCTTGTTGTTGTTGTGTTTGACGCCAAAAGCGCAGGCAACAAGAGCAAAAATAAACACGTGTAAAATTTTTTACATCAAACTAAAAAATTTCTGCAAAGCAAAGGAAACCATCAACAAAATGAAAGTCCTAGGATGAAAAAATTTTTTCTGAGCTTAGAATTCTATACCCAAACTGTTAATCAAAAATGAGCAAAAAAAAGGAGGGTGGCTTTCAGACATGCAAGAATTCAGAAAGTTTAGCACCATGCAGACTATAAGAAGGGGGGAAAATAACATAAGGATTAAACAAAACAAAATCCAACTAAGGGGACAGTGATTTGTTATAACCCAGAAGAAGTGAACAAGATCAAAAAGAAATTAAAAGAAGATCTTTTTTTTTTGCAGGATACTCAAATGTTGTCTTCTAACAAAGTTTAAGTGACATTGTATTACATTTCCTTTAATAGTATTCCAACCACTCTGCTTGGTTACAGTGAATAATATTCATAAATTACATTATTACAAGTGCTGCTGATTGGTCTTTAACATTAGGCTCAATCCATAGACAAAGCAGATATTTGCTTATTAGTTACAGAATGCAAATGTTATTTATCTACAGTATAAAATTAATTATAAATAAAAATTAGAAAGGAAAAAATTGAAAAGAGGCAGGAATGTAAGTGAATTAAATTTACCATCCTTCATAAGAGGGAGCTAAAAGCTGACTACAGTTTATAAATCAGGAAATAGGCGAAAAAAACTGTATTCTATAAAGTTGTAATGGTAAATTACCAGAAAGACTGGGTGGGAGGGAGGCTTGATATTTCATTTTTGCCCTTCCAACAATATGAATATTTAAAATCTATCTGTAAATATTTTTTCTCTTTTAAAGAAGTTGTTAGAGGGCCTTCTGTATTTGGGAAGAGCGAGCTTGTCTTTGAACTGCCCAAGACAGGGTACTGAAAGGTAGCGTCTGGGTTCCCCGGAACTCTTTTGTATGAGTCATTCTGCAAATGCAGCTGCTGTCAGCTTCTGAGCTGAAGACACAAGAAAACTGATAGACCTGTAGGGGCTGTTTCTAGGAATGAGGACAGCAGTCAGAGGGGGCTTGTTCTGCTTATAGAGTCCCAGCAGAGCCCACACATCCTCCTTTGATGAGTAATTCCCAGTCAGAATTTTACCCAGGGGTCACCCTTCCATCTCCTCCTGTAGAGAAGCCTTTTCTCTCTCGTGCTGCTCTGAATGAAGACAGGAAGTGATGGTGCTCGGAGCAGTCATCCGCTTGGGTACAGACAGCTGTGACTCCTTCTCACCTGCCTTTAAAGTCTCTTGGCCATTCCTGCATTTGAGGTGGCCCTGTAGGTCTCCACCTTTTCCACATTGCTTCGGCTCTGGGTATCAGAAATGGTCCCAGCTCCATCGTAATGTGACACAGGGCTGCACATTTGGCAGCACAAATATCTGTAGATTGGCAAACCCTGAGCCGGTCTCCACAGAACAGTTGACCTTCATGTTAGAACGGGGGGCTCAGTTGAGGGCAAGTTTGCTTCTCAGGGGACACTGGGCCATGTCAGGAGACATATTTGTTGTCACACCTGAGGGAAGGATTGGGGGTGCTCTAGTGGGTAGAGGCCAGAGATGCTGCTAGACATCCTACAATGCAGGACAGCCCCCTACGACAAAGGGTGATCTGGCCCACAATGCCACTAGTGTCGAGGTGGAGGAACTGTGTTGGAGAGTCTGGGAGAGAGGCAGCGGCTAGAGGGAAGAATAGTCCTGTATGGGAAGGTGGGAGGTTGAGGTCTGAGTGACCTTCGTGAAACCGTTTTGCCTTTTGCTGAGTCCTCTCAGGTCCTGTCCGCCTCGAACATTTCCACCATGTGACCTCTGGGGAGAGGGGACCCAGGGGCTGTAACATCTCCACTCCAGCTACACGATTTCCTGTTTCCAAAACATAAGCTGGTTGTGTGTCAAAAGCTGGAAGGCTGATCAAAACCAAAATTCTCATTCAGCATAACAAAGAAGGCAGAAGGGTGTTCTAATTAATCAGATATTCTTTCTAACTGAAAATGAGGAACCGCCAACCTGAAAGTTAACAGTTAACATTTAAGGCTGATGGGGCATAGTTTAATCTTGGATTCAGACTGTTGCAGACTACAGGTACTTCTGTATTGTACTGGTAAAATGGGGGAAAAGAGGCTTTTTGGGGGTAGAATGCCAGATGATTTACTCTTTGGGATTTCTAAACACATTTTGCTGGGTGTGTGTTTTCTTTGCAGGCACTTTTCCTTAATTCTCTTTTTAAAGTTACTTGAAGCCCATCCTCACACACAGTGGCCCCCCATTAACCACCACTCTCCCAGCCTGGTGTGGCTTGCTCGCTCGATGTCTCACCAGTCCCCAGGTGTATGACGTAAGTACAGCATGGCTGGGTTGCCATGGTAACACTGCAGTTCTGCTATGGCCTTTGCTTTGAATTTCCACCAACCGTGACAGAGAACAGCATCAGTGTCTCCTTCTCTTAAAGACAGTTGAGGCTTCCAGCCTCCCCAGCCCCTCCCCATATACAAATGGAATTCCCGTGCCACCTCTGATAAACTGTTTTTAAATTACAAAAAATGGGTCAGATGCCAAGAACACCATTTCCTTAGAACTGCTCCCGGTTTTGTAAAGTGATTTTTAATGCTTATGGTGAGTTTTTAGTGGAATATGAGCCTAGGTAATAATGCTAATTACCTTTCCTTTTATGTTGGAAGGATACAGACCAATAGATTAAAAAGTTAGTTTTATAATTTCCCATCCCATTTTATTTAATAAATCTGTCTTTTTTTGAATGCTGAATAGTTTGCTCAGTTTGGACCTCTGTGTAAAGTGACAGTGTGGGCCATTTGGATGTGTTTTATCATCAGAAACAAAGGGTAGTGACTCGGCATCCTCACTTCTCCCACTAAAGAAGCTCCAACTGATTACACTGTTTGAGTTTGTTTCACTGGGCTTACGTGTTTCTTTGCCTTCTAGCTCTAGTCTCTTTTAACCAATTTCTAAAGCCTTCCTTCTTACTTAGGTTTTACAAGGGTCACTTTTCATGTCTCTGTAATAGTAAAGTAACTAACCCACTATGAAAACTTTATAAAAACCTTACCTAATCGGAAGCTTACCAGCTATTCCTCACACATCAGTTAGGGGTGTCTGGCCTACTTTGAACTCAGCATAAACTCAATATACTTCCAGGGACTTAAATTGAAAGTGCTCCCCTCACCACTTCCAGAGCCTGCCCAAGGTTTGCTTCCTGGGGTAATGTTTGGGCTGTGGACTCCCCACAGCCAACCCAAGATGCGGTGACTTGGGCTACAGGCAAGAACCACCCTCCATTCTGCCGCTACTGCCTTGGGCTGGGGTCCTGACTGGGGTCCCAGCCTCCTCCAGACACAGAGAGGCCTGCTGCTGAGAGAGTGAGAGCAGAGAGTCTTTGGAAGTTTAACTGAGGAAGCCAGAGGTGAGAGAATGGAGGGGCTCCATGTGGAGTCTAGTGCCGCGTGAGGGCATCAGATGAGCCATTCTCTGGGCTGTTTGACACACTTTTGGGTGCCCCCTCATCACCTGTAGGGCGTTTTATACTTCACCAAGATTCTTTGGGAGATATGGAAAATGTTCGTTATTCGTCATTTCCACTAACTCTAAACAAAATTTAGGTTTGAAAACCGCCTAGAAAACAGTGTTCTTCCACTTAATGAAAATGATCTGTGGATATTTAAATGCACACATTCCCACGACAGTCTTGCTTGCAGGTGTTTGCAGGGTTATTTCACTCCATTTCCATAGCAGCCCTCACTGGACAGCTAGTTATGTAATTACACAAACCTTCAGCTGAACAAAACTTTTGTCAATCCTGTCATCTGGAATTCGAGGGTGTGGGATAGTTTTGTTGTCAGCATAGAACATTCCTTAATCTTCCATCTGGAAATCCCTCTCCACTGGGTTTTACTACGTCCTTGTTTCTGAGTGACCTTTCCTGGGGTACTGTTTGTCTGGGCTTGTGAGTTTCATCATGGAATGGGACAATATCCAGTCTTGTTTTCTCCTGTCAGTGAATTTTGGCCCTGCTTCCCACTGCGAGGGGTCAGAGTGGGCCACGCCGGAACTTCCATCTGGGGGTTCCTCTGTGCTGCTGGGGAGGGAGGGGCTTGGCTCCACATGCAGTTGTTCTGTATTCCTCTCTGTCCCCGTGTGGCTCCAAACCTCGAAACAGCAAAATACGTGCCAGGAGAGTCTTCTCCTGAACATTGGGAGCTAAGGAGCCCTGGGAGAGAGATTTTGACAGAGATGAACAAAAACATTACTTAGCACATGTATGAACGGGAGAAATGGAACGTGCTAAAACAGGGAACATGATGTCATCTGTTGTTAAGAAAAATATCATGGAGCAGATGGAGTTTCAGGACTTTCAGAACTACTACTGGGGAGGAGGAAATTGGGGAGTTTGGAGTGAGCTTTAGAATTATGCTCTGCCCGAGTCGAGGATGTTTACTGAACTGTACATTTGCTCCCTGCCTCATTCCGGTGAGGGTTGGAGGCAGCAATCAAGAGGACTTGCGTGCTTGCCTGTTAAAAAAGCCGGAGCCCTGGTTAAGTGGAGTCACACTGTGGAGAGTGGAGAAGCCGACGTCACTGAGAAACAATGCAGAAAACAAGCATGTGCTTGTCACCCTTACGTGCCCAGAGATGGGCCAGGATAGGAGAGGCAAGGTAGGCAGAACCCACGGGTCCTCCCTGGGTCGGTGCATTTAACAGGCGTTCATCTAGCACCTCCTAAGAGGTCAGCAGCGCAAGGAAGGCCGCCAGGAAGAGGAGGAGATCACTGCTGTTCGGTGGTTTCTCACGTAGCTGGGGATCCCCGGCCCGGACACGGGAGAATCTACCCCAGCCTCGGGCAGCAAGACCGAGTGGGGGCCACGTGGCTGTCAGGGAGGCAGGCTCAGCATCGCACACCAAGGAGACCCTGTCATGTAGAGGCCGAAGGACCGCAAATGCACTTTGAAGGTAGATGGGAAATAGGAGAGAAAGAACCGTTTACGCGGAGCGGCTTGGAAGCATATGTTTGCCTTTCAAGGAAGAAGTTCCCCGTGTTTGACGGCCATGCAGCGGGGGCGCGGGGAGTGTACCGCCCCTTGCTTTGCTTGTTAAACCATCGGAGGGTGAAAGGTTGTGCCTGACCTCACGCTGCTTCGTGACACTCTCCCCATAGTCTCGTAGTTTCAAGTGGCTGCCACGTAGCCTGCTTTGCTCAGCCTTGTCTGTTCTGCTACCACCGCTGCCTAGCATGAGATGCCCCACCAGTCCTCTTCCCGACGGGGTGATTTTTCACATCTTTTATGTGGGTAGAACCAGCCTAGGGACAGCATAAATCCTAACTCTGCTTCCAAGCAGCTGGACAGCCACGGGCAAATTCCATGGGTTCTCTCAGGTTTTCTTCTCTGTGACCTGAGTGTTTGTGCCCTTCATAGGGAAGGGGTGAGGATCAAATGAGAGCTTCTGTGACGTTCCTGGCAGGCGTATAATAGATGCTCGAGAAAACGTCCCCTCCCTCTCTGTCCCTCGCTTCATCCACCTGAGGGCTTCCTTCCCATCAGGGTGTTTCTGTGGGGACAGGAAGGAAACCCGAATTATGGCTTATCCTCTTCCCTGAATTGCTGACTAGGACAAAGAGTAGCTCAGCTGTAAACCAGGTGGGTTTAGGGTGGTCTGTACAGAGCAGGGGTCCACCCCCACCCCCGGAAGACCTTCCCAAAGAAGAGAGGATCTGAAACCTATTTGTAGGTTTGCCCAGGGACCTTACTCCTTCCTACCTTTGTGGGTTGGGAAGCCGAAAATTGGAGCTGATCTCCCTCTCTTCCCTTTTGTCACTTTTTGTCCCCAAGCTGTCAGGCATTTAAAATCAGAACTGCTTTCTGGTGTTTGAAGTGCTGGTTCAGCACCAGCCTTACATTGACTAGCACTCTACAGTTTACACCCAGTTATCATGCTAGAGGCTCAAGGCAGGCAAGTTTTATGCTCCCTCTTTTCAGATGAGGAGCTGAGGTGTGGGTGGGCTTCAGCCCGGGAAAACAGTGGTCTTCCATTTGTCGTTGATGTTCGTGGTGTTTGTTGCACTTTTCAGAACCAAGAGCCGCTGAGAGAGGAAGACTCTGATTTCATCCTGACCGAGGGCGACCTCACCTTGACCTACGGGGACAGCACAGTGACTGCGAATGGCTCCTCAGGCTCCCACACGGCCCCCACGAGCGTCGAGGTCAGTCGGAGAACGAAGGGCAGCTCCGAGGAGGTGCTGGAACGAGACCTGGGAATGGGAGACCAGAAGGTTTCCAGCCGGGGCACCCGCCTGGTGTTTCCCCTGGAGGATAACGCGTGACTCCCCGCCCCGAGCCCTGAGTGACGGGGTAGGCCCACTGGCGGGGTGAGGATGGCTGCGAGCTTGAGGTGGGGCCTTGACTGAATGGAACTAACACTTCTATTTTATTGGGGTCTGAAGATATCTTCACATTTAAAATTTAACCCAAGGCGCAGCTGGTGGGGCTGAAGTGTCTCTAAATCAAGACAGATGCAGACCTATTCCCACTTTTTTCACATAGTAGTGCGCTGTTCAGAGTTAAACAAACAAACAAACTAATAGCATGCTTTAATGCTCTCTTCATTCATTCACCTGCAGATCTGAACAAGGTGTGGCAGGTTGACGAACTCCTGGGGGTTCTTCCCAGGAGAGGCTTCATATCCAGACACAGCGATGCAGGTCTAGCTGGTTGTAGGAATAGCAAGGGGAGAACAGGCTAGAAAAAGACCGTGAAGGAAGGCAATTGAGATTGGACCTCCAAGGATTGTGACAGGCTGGTGTTAAACGGGACAGAAAACATGAAAAAGCAATTTGAGTGGAGGCTCCAGCAGCTAGGCTGCGTGACTGCACCCTCCCATCAGGAATTCCTGCCCTTTTTGGCTACCTGTGTTTCCTCTAGACTGAAGATTGGAAAATCTGTCCATGAACATTTCAACATGGGGGAACGAATTCCAATTCCTTCTCTGGAAATCTCCATAAAGAAGTTACTGAAATGTTTGAAACCAAAGGCAAAATAGTGTTATACTGTTGTTTTTAATTAATCTGAGGACAGGAGAAACTGTTTAGAAACTGATGGTGATATCACTGCAAAAATCAGTCAGTTCTTGAAGGCTCCCATATGAGCTGACTGCCTGGAAAACGATTAATAGGACTGGATTCTATTGTGGGTTTAGAAATAACACCACAGTTTGTGGGGTGCAATTTTGTCTAGGGAAGAGAAGGCAGTAAGAAGCCTAAGAGGGAACAGGCTAGTATTCAGAGGGAAGAAATCTCACTGCAAACAAAACTAACTCAAAGAAAGTACAAGATAGTATTCTAATGACTGAGTAGAATTCCAAACTTTGAGCTAATAAATACTTGAGATTTCAGTGGCCACATGGGGAATCAGAGGCAAGTCAATGAAAAGTTCAGCATTATTCAACTTGATGGAAGGTTTTGTCTACTATAGACAGATTAGGAATCCAGATGTCTTGACATTGAATGCCATGTAGAGAAGGGCCATTTTCTTGGTATCTGGGGAGCCTTGCACCAGCTTCATGTGTAAGTGTGGTTTCAAATTTAGGTTTTTAGTTTGGTTTCTTTGTGGATGAGCCGCTCCACCTGCCCGCACCTGCAGTAGGTGAAATACTGAGAGAACTCTTGGAAACCAAGTTTGAGATTCTCCCCGTGTCTCTATGCTTCAGTGCTAGTATATTTGAAAACCCAGTTTCTAAAAAATGCTTTCATAAAATGTGGCCATTTTTCTTATTATGGCAGACAAAATAGCGGCCCAGTTCAGTCTAGGACACCCGTAATGAAGTCAGTCATTGAATCTTCTTGACTCGCATTTTTAATGGTTAATCTTTAAATAAGACATTACTTGATACTTTGTTTTTGAATTGATAATTTGTGCAAACCAGGAAAATTTTATTATTAGGTTGAGCCATATGAAATTGCTGACATTCAACCATTTAAAAAAAATAGATATGGCAATTTCATATGGTTCAATATAATATAATTGAATCATTTTTATTCCCCTCTTTCCTTCGTATCTACACTAAAGTCCATTTTGATTTTATGGTCATCCATGGGCTTTGTCCTCTTCACTGCAAACATTTTATTCTAACCTACTTAAATATAAGTAAATGGAGATTTGCTAAGACCAAAAGTGAGCTAGGTTTGTAGTTATGTGGTTGGATTTTTTATTCAGTGGATCAGAGTAAGTCACTGACCTGTGGTCCTAATTTTTGTTTGCAAGATGTGGAGATGAATCCTGACCTTACCAGGGGTCATGGGAAGTGAGTCCGCTCATCAACATGCTTCCACCTCTCAGAAGCATCATGCCTGTGCTGAGTGGCAAAAAAGCAGGGTGCCACGAAGGCCTGAAACCACCTCACTCAAGGCTGAGTATCTGTTGCCAGTCTGGCAGAAATCAGATCGAAACTGCTAAGTAATGGTGCATCCAGCTAAAGAAAGTTCCCCTGAGAGAGTAATCCCAAGTCATCTTATAAACATGTTTGTTCTGGGTTGCGGGGATGACAGTTCAGTAGTCGAATGCTCTAGAGCACAGGTTCTCAACCCTGGCTGCACATTAGGATTACCTGGCCAGTTTTTAAAAATATTGATGCCAGGGCCCTACCCTCAGAGATTCAGATACAGTAGGTTTGGGGTGGGCCCTGGCTGCCATGCTTTGTTCTGGAGCCTCAAGGATTCTAATGCACAGCTAGGGTTGAGAGCCTCTAGTCTAGAACTGGCAGTGGACCCTATTTGGAACCTTAAAGAATGGCCTAGCAAAGAACATTTTATTTTAGTTGTTAGTCATGTGGAACAAACAGTTGTTGATCAGTTGATCAGACCGGGCAGCTGTGAGTTTCATGCTAATCTTTGCAGAAGTCAAGAATGTACCTCTTAAAGTACAACCTAAAATGTCACTTTTGAAAACCTTAGAGCGTGAGAAGGAGAGATGGGCGACTTGAGTGTATGTTTGGCGGGGGGGATTAAAAACCTGTCATCTTTGCCCCCATCTGTGGGAAAAAAGGGGTTTTGTCTTAACTGAGCTGCAGACTAATCAAATGTGAAGCTTTCTGAGATGGTATCTTTGCAGTTTAACCTGAGATTATATTAATAGTCCCCATTGCAGTCAAGTGAACTTTCTTTCTCTTCACACTTTGCTTGTCCCCATGCCTGCATCCACGCTGGACTCCTCAGGATAAGGATGGGCCCATTTATTGCCTGAGCAGAGGCCCCATATTAAGTGGAAAGTTGTGATCACTTTGCTGTCACGTGGCGGTGGTGCCGGTAGCAGGTAATTAAGGAGATGCAAACTTTTGTATAGCACCGACACAGGAAAGACAAAAGCGCCTGCAATTCCTTTTCATACTCTTTTTGGGGACTACAAGGAGAACTGAACTAAAGAAGGAAATTTGGAATTTAAAGAAATTTTGTATTTCTTCCTAGGAAACAGGTATAGGAAGGGCATATGTGATTAAATGGCCTCTGACCATCAGGAGTCAGAGTGACCAGATGAAGCATTGATGCCCTGCAGCCCAAAATCACACTGCGACATCAAATGTTTCATCAAGCAAACAGCAAGGAGCTCTTTAGGCCGTGTTCTCTAGACCTGAAAATGTCCTTCATGGTTCTAAATCTCTTTAGAAAACCTGAAAAAATGTTATCTCAGCTATCCGTGAACATTTCAGTCTCGGGCAAAGAAGTAATGGTTCTTTCCAAAACAGAAGTCTGTTTCACGCACACACCCCCACCCCCCATTATAGCTCTCCCTTTCTATGTCCAGAGTGGAAGTTAACGTTATCATGTCAGCTATTTAATGTGAACAAAATGATTGCTAAATGTAGAAACACCGCTGATGCGCTCAGGAGAGGTTGCTGGCAGGGCAAACAAGCAACTCATCAAAGGGGAAAATCATCCGCTTGGAAACCTACCTTGGTACCCATTGCGAGTTCTAAGAGGTAGATCAGAAAGCTGATTTTCCCATCTGCTGTAAAATGCAATTTGGACTGAGAGCATCTGGAAAGTCAGCTTTCTGATTCAGTAAGTATATGACTCCTTATTCCACTTCAGAAATGGGACACTTGACAGGTTTGGTGCCTGCTTTTTGATGTTGCTTCTGTAGGTGAATTAGTGTAGGAGCTAGTCTGTCAAATACAGTAGACTGGTATTATTGAACTCTGATCCCTTCTGTTGTTTTTTTTAAGTGAGAATCTGGCTCACCAGTGTCAATTGCTGCGTTCTGATACAGTAAATTGAGGGCATCTAGTGGCCAAGAGTTAGAGTTTAGAAACGACCCACCTGAATGCTGCTTTCACCATGTGGATACCTCAAAAGACCTTCCCTCTTTCTAAAACCTAATAAGAACAATCTACAGAGAAATATTCTGGAAACCAATGCTAGTGTCTAACGAGGAAAAGCAAGTAGGCTCTTTGACAATCCTTTCAAAACGAGACCTAGAAAGAAACCATTTTTTTTCCAGTTCCAAGTTTCATAAGCAGAGTTTCTATAAATTAACAAACCCATCTTGTCAACCAGTGCTAGCAGAAATTGTAAAGAGCAAAACCAAAGTTTTTGATGTCAGTTTTATTTTTGTAAGCAGGGTATAGTCTAACCATGGCCCACATGGCGCACACAGGCAGCCAGTTTTCTGCTACATGAGCCTGGGAAAAGATGAGAAGGAAGGGCTGCCTCTTCTGCTGCCCTTTGTAAAGGTGTGTAGCAGACATGAGAGTGCTCGGGAGAGGGAGGGAGAGGTTACCTTCTCATCCTGATGGCCACCTTTTCAAATGGGTTCATAGAACTGCCACATGCCATGGTCAGCTCAACTCCTGGCCAGTGGAAAATTATCTGGGCCTGTATGTGTTGGGGGAACTCAGGTGGAAAAGGACTTGGAAACAGCATGAAGAACTACATCTGCTGTCTAAAGCACTTCAAAAAAGTTAAGATCCCAGTGTTACTGGGTGAGTATCTAGCTGCATGGACATTTGGGGGTTGACTTTAGTTGTGACTATTCCAGCTGTGGGCTTTGGAGAAGCAGTGGGATGATTTTCAGTCGTGTGGGTGTTAAGTCTGGATTTGGAATTTGTCACTGAAATCACTCATTCGAAGTATGACTTCATGGTAGGGTCACCTCCTAGGTTTTTTATTTTTTACATAAAATACATCTGGTACTTCTTACTTAGGAAGTTTTACTATGTCCATTAAAATGATTAAATGTGAAGGCCACCAAGATTCATTTAATAGCTGAAAAGCAGTTTTTTAAATAGAATAGGATGAATTTAATATGGGCTGATGTGACCTTCTGGGGAATTTTTTTTATAGAGAGCTTACATACTGTAATTGGGGAAATTTTTGTCTTTTACTTCCATTCAACAGTAGCAAACTGGTGGCTTTATAAAATTAACATAGGATGTTATATAAACATGTTATATAAAATAATATTAAAGTATGTCTAACTGTGAAAAAGTGAAGACTTGGAGTTATCAGCAACCTTTATGTGCAATAAGAAAAACTGGAGTTAGGCCCCCAAAGTGCTCCCTTTCCCTAGCATTTTACTTAATGTTTGCCTTTGTGTATATGTTTAGATTGATATTATAAAGCTAGCTACATGTTTTCCTGCTCTTTACTGATATTTAACACATTTTTCTCAAAGCTTTTTTTTTTTAACAAAACTCAAAATAAAAAGATTAACTGGGTGAGCTCATCTTGTTTTGTATTTTTAAAAGTATTGTCCGTTAGTAGAAGAATGCAGTATGATCCTGTTCTTAGTCTGTTTCTTTCCCTCACAGAGAGGTTCTGTTCTGGGTGGAAGCTGTTCCTCTCCAACTTCATTTAGAACAGAGATTGACAAATTACGGCAGCCCCTGGACCAAATCCAGCCTACTGCTTGTTTTTGTAAATAAAGTTTTATTGGCACACACTCCACTCACTCATTTGCATACTGTCTGTGACTGCTTTCACGCAGAGCTGAGGAATTGTAACAGCAGTGAACAACTAACTGCTCATAAAGCCTGAGCTATTTACTATCAGGGTCTTTACAGAAAAGTTTTTTGCTGACCCCTAATTTAGATGCTTGAAAATTTTTAGTTTTAAAATGAGATCTAAAAATCACAGCAACAGATTTTTTTTAGATGTTAAAAATGTGCCTTAGGATTAAAAGAAACACTTTAAACCTGGTCTCTGCCTGTGACTTCTCCCGGCCTGCAATCATCTTTAACAGGCTTTGAGTGTTGGCTAGTTGCTAAGATTCTTGAGCTCGCTATAGTTTCCTTCATAGTCTTTATGTTCTTTTGTATGTAGACTAGCTTTTCCCTAAACCATGCAATTGAACTACATCATAACAAAGCAAAAACAAATCTTGTCATTAACAGTGACTCCAGAGTCATTTAATAATATAATTTACAAAAACATCAGGTAGAACAATTTAAAAGCAAAAATTTCTTTCAGTTCATTAGGGTTCTCCCACCCCAGGGAGAGAAATTACTTTTTAAAAATCCATTCAAGGGTCGGGGTGAGGGGAGCTATTTGAAATTAGAGCTGGATGAGTCAGATTTTTAAAAATACCACCCAGACCTTTTATTTAATATTAAGTAATTTAATCAAGATACACAGGACTGCACTTGACCCTTATTCACATTGATGTTTTGTCCAGACACCTGCTGATGGGAAATGGTACCAAATCACGTCTCTTCTTTGTTCTGAGAACGTCTTGTTGACATGGCTCCAGCAGAGGCAGGGTCAGGCTGGGAACTAAAGCTCTTCCTATTTTATTGCCATAATTATCCACATTGCACTGTCACTTCCTTACTGGAAACTTCATTTCAACCAATGTGTCAGTCATTATTTAACAGCTCATGATATTCCTGCTCCGCAGAATAGCACAGCAGTTGGTACCAAGTCAAGCCCCAGTCTCTGACAGTGTGATAGACTGCCTCCACAGCGTGGCTTCCCCAATGCTGGGACAATGTGCTGAGTGCCCTGGTTCGTGGTGACTGACCTGGAAGGGAAGGAACAAAGGATGTTTGAACTTCAGAACACAGAAATCCACGGAAAGCCTGTTGAACCTTGACGATATAAGGCCTCTTAAATATGAAACCTATAATCTTCCCTACCTAAGCTGCATTATCCAATGCTGTAAACCCATACAGAATCAGTATCTATCATTTCTGCTTGTGACCCAAGAGGTGTTTGGTGAGGATAAAGACGGGGGAAAGATGGGGGCACCTCTCTTAGTGTGACTGTGCTTTCTGCAGCTGCTGCTGTGGGGCGCCTGTTGAGAAGAGAACTTTCTGAGACCTGCTGGGTAGAGTGGGTAAGGGCTGGGACTGAAGCTGTACCTTTAGGCACCGACCATGTAACCATCCACCTTTCACTTGTGTACTGGTTCATACGTGCGAAATAAATCATGCCAACAACGATCAGCTGTTCTGTAAAACTGAGGCTGTATACAAGCAACGAGTCCAGCTTCCTACCTCTGTGGGATCTGGGCTTTTTCCATCTTCCATTAAAACACATTGCTGCATCACTTTATGGGAGCGGCAAAGGGTGAACTGACGATGTTCATGCTAGTTCTGCCACCAGTTTCTGGCTTTCTTGTGATCCTTCCTCTGATCCTGGATATGTGCCAAATTTGACATCATTTTCTAATGTAGTGAAACTTGATAGAACTACTGATGCAGCAGAGTTTGGGTAAGGAGCACTTTCAAGATGATTAAAAATGTGCAATAAAGATTCACATTAAGCATTAGGCAAGAACTGATTTCATAAGTGCCTTGAGGCCTGTCTCATGACCTTTAGCATTCTGTTAGTACTGGTTATTTACATAAAGAAAGAGCCAGCACGTCAAATTTCAGTTGAATTTAGTTTAATAAAAACCAATTTCCAGACAGGCTGACTGTGGTTCCAGGTAAGGTAGAATAGATGCATTTCTCCTTATTCCTCCCAAAAAGTGTAACTAAAATTCCCAAATATAATATATTTATAAAATGAAGATAAGCCTCTGAAGGATAGGGAGAACAAGCTGGACTGACTAGGGACCTTGGGGGTTGAGGAACAACACAGGCGTGAGTTGCCTGGGTTTTCTTTTTGCCTCCTCAATATCCTAGGATGGATGCTGAAGAATCCAGCAGGCCAGAAATACCAATGGCCATAGACCATAAAAGCCCCATGAAAAGCCTGTTATCTCTAGCAAAAGGGCAGGGAAAGGGTCAGCCTAGAAAGAACCCAAGCACCTCAAAAAAAAAATCCCCCCTCCTGTCAGCAGAGGCCTAGTGGGAAGCCAGGGCTTCTGGACTACCACCCCCACCTGGCAATAACCAGGTGATGTACCCCTTCTTCTACCAGCACAGTGTCAGTGGAGGCCTGCTAAAATAAATAAATAAAATTCAGAGATTCATAATATATGTTCAAATGTATGCCAAATGTTCAGGATACAATAAAAAATATCACTTGTCAAACCAAGAACCAGGGAGATTTTGACTTGAATGAGAGAAGACACCTGGCAGATGCCAACACTGAAACAACACAGATACTGAAATTATCCAAGAAGGATTTTAAGCTACCATCATAAAAATACTTCAATTAGCAGTTACACACTTGAAGCGAAAAAAAAAAAATTCCTGGCAAAGAAATATAATACAAAAACGAAAGAGGAACCAAATGGAAAATTTAGAACTGTAAAATACAATAACCAAAATTTTAAAAGCTCGCTGGATGGGCCAAATTGCAGAATACAGATGACAGAGTAAAGAATTAGTGAGTCTGAAAATGTAACTATAGAAATTACCCAATCTGAACAAAAGAGAGAAAGTAGAGTGAAAAAAGATGAACAAGGGCATCAGGGACCTGTGGTACTACAGTAAATGATCTAGTGTTCATTTTTTTAAAATCAGAGTTCCAGAAAGAGAGGGAAAAGCGATTGAGGCTGAAAAAGTACTTGAATAAATACGGCTAAAAATTTCCCACATTTGGCAAAAGACCTACAGATTCAAGAGGTTGGGTGAACCCCAACAAAACCCCAAAGAAATCTACACCAAGATACAGCATAATCAAATTTCGGGAAAGTAAGGACAAAGAAAAAATCTTGAAAGCAACTAGAGAGAAATGATGCATTACTTATGGAAACAATGATTTGAATGTCAGTGGACTTCATATCTGAAACCATGGAGGCCAGAAGGAAGTGGCATGACATTTTTCAAGAGCTGAAAGAAAACTGTCAACTCAGACTTCTATATTCCATGATAATATCCTTCAGGAATGAATGTGAAATAAAGACATTCTCAGATGAAGGAAACTAAGAGAATTTATTGCCAATAGAACTGCTGTAAAAGAACTGCTAAAGGAAGTTCTTCCAGCAGAAAGGAAAGGATAAAAGAAGGAAACTTGAAACATCATGAATGAAGAAAGAACAGAAAGGATAAAATACAAGTAAATTTAATAGACTATTCTCTTGAGTTTAAAAAATTATGTTTGACAGTTGAGGCAAAAATTATAACATTGTATGATGTAGTTCTCAATATACAGAGAGAAAATATTATAAGAGAATTATAAAGGGCACAGGATAATGGAACCTAAATGGACATAAAGTTTCTACACTTCACTTGAGGTGGTAGTAAAATGTTGAGACCAGTAGGTTGTGATTAGTTACATATGTGTAACCTAAAGAAGCCACTTTTTTGTGCAGCAAAAAAACCATGAACAAAACGAAAAGACAACCAACAGAATGGGAGAAAATATTTGCTAACGATGCAACCGACAAGGGATTAATTTCCAAAATATACAAACAGCTCATACAGCTCAATATCAAAAAAAACACAACCCAATCAAAAAAGGGGCTGAAGATCTAAATATACATTTCTCCAAAGAAGACATACAGTGGCCAACAGGCACATGAAAAAATGTTCAACATTGCTAATTATTAGAGAAATGCAAATCAAAACTACAATGAGGTATCACCTCACTCTGGTCAGAATGGCCATCATCAAAAAGTCTACAAATAATAAATGCTGGAGAGGGTGTGGAGGAAAAGGAACCCTCCTACCCTGTTGGTAGGAATGTAAATTGGTACAGCCACTACGTGGAACAGTAGGGAGGTTCCTTAAAAAACTAAAAATAGAACTACCATAAGACACAGCAATTCCACTACTGGGCATATACCCAGAGAAAACCATAATTCAAAAAGACACATGCACCCCAATGTTCATTGTAGCACTATTTACAATAGCCAGGACATGGAAGCAACCTAAATGTCCATCGACAGAGGAATGCATAAAGAAGATGTGGTACATATATACAATGGAATATTACTCAGCCATAAAAAGAAATGAAATTGGGCCATTTCTAGAGACATGGATGGACCTAGAGACAGTCATACAGAGTGAAGTAAGTCAGAAAGAGAGAGACAAATATTGTATATTAACACATATGTGCAATCTAGAAAAATGGTATAGAAGATCTTATATTCAAAGCAGAAATAGAGACACAGATGTAGAGAACAAACGCATGGACAGCAAGGGCGGAAAGGGGGGATAGGATGAATCGGGAGATTGGGATTGACATATATACACTACTGATACTATGTATAAAATAGGTAACTAATTAGAACCTACTGTATAGTTCAGGAAACTCTACGCAATGCTCTGTGGTGACCTAAATGGGAAGGAAATCCAAAAAAAGAGGGGATATATGTATATGTATAGCTGATTCACTTTGAGGTACAGTAGAAACTAACACAACATTGTAAAGCAACTATACTCCAATAAAAATTAATTTAAAAAATAGTGTTACATTAAATGAATTAGCTGTTAAAAAAAAAACAAGTCTACAAATAATAAATGCTGGAGAGGGTGTGGAGAAAAAGAACCCTCCTACCCTGTTGGTGGGAATGTAAATTGGTACAGCCACTATGGAGAACAGTATGGAGGTTCCTTAGAAAACTAAAAATAGAGTTACCATATGATCCTGCAATCCCACTCCTGGGCATATATCTGGAGAAAATTATAATTCAAAAAGATCATGCACCCCAATGTTTACTGAAGCACTATTTACAATAGCCAAGACATAGAAGCAACCTAAATGTCCATCAACAGATGAATGGATAAAGAAGATGTGGTGTATATATATATACATATATATATATATATATACATACATACATGCAATATTGCTCAGCCATAAAAAAGAATGAACTTATGCCATTTGCAGAAACATGGATGGACCTAGAGATTATCATACTACGTGAAGTAAACCAGACAAAGACAATTATCATATGATATCACTTATATATGGAATCTAAAAAAAAAAAATACAAATGAACTTTTTTACAAAACAGAAATAGACCCACAGACATAGAAAACAAACTTACGGTTACCAAAGGGGAAAGGGGTTGGGGAGGAATAAATTAGGAGGTTGGGATTAACATATATATATATATATGTATGTATCTGAATCACTGCTGTACACCTGAAACTAACACAGCATTGTAAATCAACTATATTTCAATAAGAAAAGAAGCCAGTAAAAGAAGCATACAAAGATATATACTTAAAAACACTGCAAATAAATTAAAATTCTAATAAACATTCAAGTAATGCATAGGAAGGCACAAAAAGGGAAATAGGAACAAAAAATAGAGGGAAGAAACTGAAATCAAGTTTTTAAAATGGCAAGCTTAAGCCCTATAATATCAATAATTAAATATAAATGGTCAAAAAACACAAATACAGTACACAAAAAAGACCAGCAGAATGGTTTTGAAAACATGACCCATCTATATGCTCATATAAAACATATAAAATTCATTTCAGATATGATATAGGTAGGTTGAAAGTAAAAGGATGAAAAAGATAACCATACAAATATTAATCAAAAGAAAGCAAGAGTGGTTATATTAATATCAGATAAAATAGACTTTGGAGCAAAGAAAATTACCAGGGACAATGAAGGACAGTACATAATAGTAAAATGTTCAACCCACCAAGAAGACAATAGCAATCCTAAATGTGTATGTGTATAGCAAACAACAGAACTTAAAATTCCTTTAAGCAAAAACTAAAAGAATAGAAAGGAGAAATAGACATGTCCACATTTAGTTAGAAACTTCAATACCTCTTTCTCAAAAGTTGATAGAATTACTAGACAGAAAATCAACGATAGAGAACTAAACAACACCATCAAACAAACGTTTGAACTGACATTTATACACCATTCCATCTAATAACAGTAGAAACACATTCTTTTTAAGCATGCGTGGAACATTCCCAACATAAACCATATCCTGGTTCATAAAACAAACCTGAACAAATTTAAAGGAATTGAAATAATAATACAGAATGCATTCTCTAACCCTGATAGAATCAAACTAGAAATCTATAACAAAAAGATAGGAGGAAATTCTCCAGACTCTTGGAAATTAAAGAACATACTTCTAAATAATCCATGGGAAGTTAGACAACAACAATATATTAAATGAAAATGAAAATGCAACACACCAAAATTTGTGACACACAGCCAAAGGAGTACTGAGAGGGAAATTTATAGTATTAGATGCTTACATTAGAAAAGAGGAATGGTCTCAAATCAGTAATCTAAGCACCTACCTCAAGAAACTGACAAAATTTAGCAAATTGACAAAATTTAACACCCATTCATGATAAAAATTCTCAGCAAACTAGGGATAGAGGACAACTTCCTCAATTTAAAAAATCTACACAAACCAGATGAATGCATAAAGATGTGGCACATATATACAATGGAATATTACTCAGCCATAAAAAGAAATGAAATTTGAGTTATTTGTAGTGAGGTGGATGGACCTAGAGTCTGTACAGAGTGAAGTAAGTCAGAAAGAGAAAAACAAAATACTGTATGCTAACACGTATATATGGAATCTAAAAAGAAAAAAAAATGGTTCTGAAGAACCCAGGGGCAGGACAGGAATAAAGACACAGACGTAGAGAATGGACTTGAGGACACGGGGAGGGGGAAGGGTAATCTGGGACGAAGTGAGAGAGTGGCATGGACTTATATATACTACCAAATGTAAAATAGATAGCTAGTGGGAAGCAGTTGCATAGCACAGGGAGATCAGCTGGGTGCTTTGTGACCACTTAGCGGGGTGGGATAGGGAGGGTGGGAGGGAGATGCAAGAGGGAGGAGATATGGGGATATATGTATATGTATATGTATATGTATATGTATATGTATAGCTGATTCACTTTGTTATATAGCAGAAACTAACACACCATTGTAAAGCAATTATACTCCAATAAAGATGTTAAAAAAAATCTATGTAAACCAACATCTAACCTCATTATTTATGGTGAAAGACTGAATACTTCCCCCTTAAGATTAGGAAGAACACAAAGGTGTCTGCATTTACCATTCTTATTCAACACAGTGCTAGAAGTTCTAGCCAACGAAATAAGGCAAGAAAAAGAAAAGCCATATTGATTGGAAAGAAAGAAAGAAAACAGTCCTTATTTGTGATTATATGATTATGTACATAGAAAATCCCAAGGAATACAAAACAAACTCCTGGAACTAATAAGTGAATTCAGCAGATTTGCAGGCTACAAGATCAATATTAAAAAATCAACTTTATATATACTAGAAATGAACATCTTGAAACCAAATTTAAAAACTCATGCTATTTATAATTGCTCAAATTAAATACTTAGGTATAAATCTAACAAAACAATAAAGGACCTGTATGCCAAAAACTACAAAACACCAATAAAAGAAATCAAACAATCTAAATCAATAGAGAGATATAACTATGTTCATGGATTGGAAGACTCAAGTAAAGATGTCATTTTTCCCCAAATTGATTTATAGTTTTAACAATATTCCTACCAAATTCTATCAATGCCTTTTATACATACAGAGAAGCTTATTCTAAAATTTATACGGAAAGGCAAAAAAACTAGAATAGCTAAAACCTTTCTGGAAAAGAATAAAGTAGGAATAGTCACTCTATTCAATGTTAAGCTACATCTAACGACATTAATCACAACAGTGTGATACTGGTGAGGGACAGGCAGTTCTTAGACATGACATCAAATGCACAATCTACAAAAGAAAAAATGATAAATTGGATTTCATCAAAATTTTAAAACTTCTGCTCTGCAAAAGATCTTGTTAAGAGGATGAAAAGACAAGATACAGTCTGAGAGAAAATATCTGCAACCACATATCTGACAAAGGGCTTTTATCTAGAATATACCAATCACTCTCAAAATTCAAGAGTAAAAAACAATCCAGTTAGTAAATGGGCAAAACACCTGAACCAACATTTCACCAAAGAGGAGATATGGATGGCAAATAAGCACACAAAAAGATGTTCAACATCACTAGCCACTAGGAAAATGCAAATGAAGACTACAATAACATACCACTTCATACCTATTAGAACAGCTAAGATACAACATAGCAACAATACCAAATGCTGGCAAGGCTGCACAGAAATTTCTCTCTCATACATTGCTGGTGGGAATGTAAAATGGTACAGCCACCCTGAAAAACAGTTTGGTAGTTTCTTATAAAACTAAACATACATATACCACACAAACCAGCAATTCCACTCCTGGGCATTCATCGCAGAGAAATGAAACTTTACATCCACACAAAAACCTATACCCAAATATTCATTGCAGCTTTATTTGTAATAGTCCAAAACTGGAAACAGTCCAAATGCCCTTCAAATGGGTTAATGGTTAAACAAATTGTGGTACATCCATACCATGGAAAACTACTCAGCGATGAAAAGGAATGAATTATTGATACATGCAACAACCTGGATGGATATCCAGAGAATTACGCTCAATGAAAACAGACAATCTCAAAAGGTTATATATTGTATGATTCCATTTGTATAACAATCTTGAAATAACACAGTTACAGAGATGGGGTACAGATTAGTGTTTGCCAGGGAAAGGGGTGGGATGAGGTAGTAGGGTATGTGACTATAAAGGGATAGCACAAGAGAGTTTCTTTTTGCTGATGGAACAGTTCTGTATCTTGATTGTGGTGATGTTTACATATATGTGATAAAATCACACAGATCTATGCACACACATACACACAAAATGAGTGCACGTAAAAACTGTTAAATACTGAATAAGGCCTGTAGATTGTACCAATGTCAATTTCATGGTGTTGATATTGATCTATGTGTAAGATGTGTAACACGTTACCTTTGGGAAAAGCTGGGTGAAGGGTACACTGGACCTCTCTGTACTATTTTTGCAACCTCCCATGAGTCTATAGTTATTTCAAAATAAAAAGTTTTCCTCTGTCACTCTTTCTTTGTACAATGCATTCAGCTCTCCATTTGGGTCATTTTAAAGACTTGAGAACAACTTGGCAGTAACTCAGGGTGGCTTTCTGTCAATAACTAACCAAGTGCTAAATGTTGCCTGATCATATCCCATGTCCTGACAGATGTTTATGGAGATACTATCAGCCCAACCTCTGGACCCATAAGCACCCTTTAAGTCCTTTTATTAAAAACTTTCTTTAAAAAAAATTTTTAAATCTACCTGAAAAGCTGCTTTTCATAAGTCCACTTTTTTTTTTTATCAAATCACCCAGCAGTACAAGGTGGGAGGAGAGGAGAAACAGGTGCCCTCAAAGATCTATTACTGCCTCTGGGGTATTTGAAGAACAATTCTGAAGTCCTGCTAAGCCAGGCTGGGCCCAGGCAGCAACCCCACAAGGCCCTTTCTTCACATCAGAAATGGATTCCCGTTCTTCTGGTTTGGTCTCAGTTCCTGAATGTCACCGCACCAGGGCAGGGATGCTCAAATACCTTCCAGTTCTGACTTCACCTCCAAGTAGACCCTACAAAAACTGTCAGTTAATTTCCTCCCATTTTTTTTTTTAATTTATTTTTTTATTTATGGCTGTGTTGGGTCTTCGTTTCTGTGCGAGGGCTTTCTCCAGTTGTGGCAAGCGGGGGCCACTCTTCATCGCGGTGCGCGGGCCTCTCGCTATCGCGGCCTCTCCTGTTGCGGAGCACAGGCTCCAGACGCGCAGGCTCAGCAATTGTGGCTCACGGGCCCAGCCGCTCCGCGGCATGTGGGATCTTCCCAGACCAGGGCTCGAACCCGTGTCCCCTGCATTGGCAGGCGGATTCTCAACCACTGCGCCACCAGGGAAGCCCCAATTTCCTCCCATTTTTAATTACTTTTGGTTGTGTTTAAAACATTAACATGTCCATGAATTCTTAGTGTGATGATCCCCCAAATTCTCAAGCTCCTTAGATATAGGATTAAGAATTTAATTAACTCCAGACCCCACTCTTCTTAATACTATGGGGCCTGATTCGTTTGGAGCAAGGAAGTATTCAAGTTTGCGTGCATAGTTTAAAACTGAATGCTCACGCTATCAGCCAGCTACAGTTACCAAGTAGCCAGCTTTGCCCTTTTTACAACTGCTAGATGTTTAACAATGTAGAAGTAAATTTTAAGCTACTAAACTTCTCGGTTAAAATGATTTCCGCTTGTCCAGCGTCTGGGGAGAATGTTTACTACTGCCTGAACCACCTGAAATGGTGTAGACCCTTCTGGTCATTCCGAAGTCAAAACTATTTAAAGACCTATCCTGTATGATAATAGAGAATAGACAATTTTAAAAACTGTCTTGGTGCAATTAATTTCCAGAATTACAGAGATTTCTGTATATTGTTTTGTGAAGCCTGTATAAAAGGTTTTTTTTTAATATGTGGCATTGAAGTGTGAAGTCATTCCTTAATGGCTTAATTAATACTCAAATTAATTCACAAATTCACTTGCACTTTTAAAAACTGGATTGTTTACTTAAAGATTCAAAGTCATACTCCCGTGAGTTGGGTGTATTTTATCTCCTTTGCTACAGTTCCCCTGAGTACTTAAATGACCAGCCGGGCCCTAACTGCAGCTGGTTGACCTACTAATAGCCTCACTGCCATCAAAGGGAAACGTCATTCCAGGCTGTGATTGCCTGCAGTTGGCTTGGCTGAGGCTCCCCGGGCGGAATAACCCAGGAAGACACACTCTTAGCATTTTAATCAAACTTTTTTCAACGTCTGAAGCTGGGATGGGGGAGGAGGAAGAATCAACTTCCTGCCGGTTTTCAAGGTTGAGAACAGAAGATTCGGCCAAATGAACTTGCCTCTTTCAGTGGCCTTCCTGGCCCATTTCAAGTCAGATACCGATCCCTGGGCGTCCCCGGTGGCTCTGCGAACCGGCATGGGCATCTCCCTCCCCTCCTTGAATTGCACTTGTAGATTTCTACTAGCCCCTCCTTCCTTCCAATTTTCTTGGTTTCACCTGTCCCTGCCCACACAGTGCCAGGTGAGGTGCCCCAGGTTCCCCACCAAAAGCCACTTCACAGATGTTAAAAGTTGGTGCAGGGACCTGGCACTCTGGCTGCGGGAGCTGAGGTTTCCGGGTATTCAGCGGGTCCCGTTATCACGGGGGAATTACTTTCCAGCCTATTGTAACAGCCTTCCTCCCGGACCCGCTGCAGAACGAATGGGCCGAGGACAGGCATTAGCCTCCTTTTCAAGGGCGATGTGTTTTGGTGGGGGGGGGTCATCTCCCAATATCCTACTCTGGAACTGCCCCCTGTGAGTGATGTTATCATCTAAGTTTATGTTAACCTTGGTTAAGCTTTCTTCACCTTCCTGTTTTCACCTCAAATTAGTGAAATGCAGTGCCAAGGAAAACGGAAATAACTGACAAAGTTTGTGACAATGGAGCCATTAAGTTGTCTTTTTTTTTTTTAAGGGAGCTGCCTAGGGATAATGTTAAAATAATACTTGAAATACCAGAAATGTCAAAGTGCAAGCGTTCCCTCCCTGTGACTCTAAAGCAAAATGGAACAGGAAACATGGAGTTTGCTAATACAACCACACCCCCCAAATAGCCTAGAAATGTACTTGAAGCAGCATACATGTTATAAATCGTTTCCAGACTTTCAATCTGAAAAATTAAGTAGCAGTGGCAGGGGGCACCAGTATCTTTGCATTAGTCAATACTAGTTTCAGTCCTATTTAATACATGAAACAACTCTCCCTTTAGGTGAAAACAGAGACTGAGTTTAAAAGAAAAATAAGGGACTTCCCTGGCCGTCCAGTGGTTAAGACTTCGCCTTCCAATGCAGGGGGTGTGGGTTCGATCCCTGGTCCGGGAGCTAAGATCCCACATGCCTTGCCACTCAAAAACGAAAACATAAAACAGAAGCAATACTGTCACAAATTCAATAAAGACTTTAAAAATGGTCCACATTCGGGCTTCCCCGGTGGCGCAGTGGTTGAGAATCTGCCTGCCAATGCAGGGGACACGGGTTCGAGCCCTGGTCTGGGAAGATCCCACATGCCACGGAGCAACTGGGCCCGTGAGCCACAATTACTGAGCCTGCGCGTCTGGAGCCTGTGCTCCGCAACAAGAGAGGCCGCGATGGTGAGAGGCCCGCGCACCGCGATGAAGAGTGGTCCCCACTTGCCGCAACTAGAGAAAGCCCTCACACAGAAACGAAGACTCAACACAGTCATAAATAAATAAATTAAAAAAAAGAACGTGGAAAAAAAAAAAAAAGGTCCACATTCAAAGAAATCTTAAAAAAAAAAACCCACTAACAAACAAAACTCTTGCCTGGGGAGTAAAGGGAGAAACTCGGGGAAAAGCCACTTGCCTGACCCTGGGCAGCCCATGTCTAGAGTTGAGCTGCATCCCCATCCCTCCCTGCCCCCAGGGGGAGAAGAGGACTCACTTCTCTGCTCCGGAATTCAGAATAAAACCTCATTCCATGGGACTCATTAGTCAAGACCCAGAGTCAGCCAGTGTAAAAACGGAATGGCCATTACATTTCCCCAATAGAAGAGAATAAAATAATGACACGTTTCCAATTTTATCATACCCAGCCCCAGCTAAAAATTTCCTAAATTTTTGAGCTCACTTCAGAACCAAAGGAATGCGCTCCAAACCAGTGTTAATAAAACTTGGAAAGACGTTGAGTTTGGCTAGTTGACTTTTGTTTTTTCCTTTCATTGAGCTGCTCCAAGATACAATTTTAATTGGTGTACCTACTTGCTTTTGTGAGAAAAGTCGTTCCCAACTCAAATAAAGGAACGGAATCAGTATTTTGTAATATATATTTGACCGCCCACTTGCAGATGTTTGCCATCTACCAAGTAGGGTTGGCAGGGGTTAGTGAGGGCACAGGGTTGGGAAGCTTGGACCTACCCTTCAGGCAGCCCTTTGGCCTCTACAGGGGGCCAAATGGAGTGGGGGGCACGAGGGCCACTCCCGATCAGCTTCAGGATTCAGAGGTTAGGATGGCTAGTCAGGGTACAGAGTTTGTGTGTCACCCCAAGTCTAGCCCATCACTTCTGGTTCTCTCTCCCTGCGGAGCGAGGCACTGTGTCTGTGCCACCCTTTCCTAGCGCTGTGCACAGTCTGGGAGGGATGAAATGGCCCCATGGCCAAGAGCAGGTTCACGTTCTCACAGGACACTGGCGAGCCGTACACCAGTCTTCTCCTGGGCCTGTAGGATTGCCAGAGATTGCCATACTTAGGAGCAGGACATGGATTTTTCCTGAGCTCAGAATGATTTCTCCTTCCTTTTGACTGCTGAGAAATAAAAATAAATCTAAAAGGCATTCGATAATGCTGGGAGTTTTGTTGGTCTTCGGTAGGGCTGTGTGTTTATTTTTAGCCAACCCTCTCCTTTTTGTAAAATAGTCCCCTTGGCAATTCCCAGCTGGGGGGATGGGGTGGGGGAGGGGAGCGCACAGAAAGGCAACAAAGTTTAACTTTGTTGTTGTTTGCAGAACCTGAAAAATGTATTGTTTTCCCTTCTCACATCCCTGTTGGCGATATCCTTTATTACAGGAAGAGACAGCATCTATTTTATTGCTTCTAAAATCTGTATATTTAACGTACGCCAGCTCTAGGCTGTTTGAAAGGAAGTCCTATTTTTAAAACATTATCTTGGTTTTAGTATTTTTGGCTTACTGTTCCCATAAGCTCTCCGAGGCAGTAATGAGTCCTTTTTGGTAATGTCTGGTCTCAGTCATGGGGAAAGTGACCCTCAAAGCCCTGGGACATTTTTTCCTTGATGTTCACTTGATCTGTATGTATGTCAGGACTGCTTCAGCCAGCCTCCAGTTGTGCTGTTCATAACTTTCCCCAGTTCATCATCTTTACAAAGGAACTCAGAGTCTCGAGTCCCCACCCGCTCCCCATAGCTTACACACGCTTCTGTAACGTTCTACTTCAGCCTTTCAGTTAGGCTGGTTTCTGTTTCCAGCCTGCTGGTTACTGTGACCAAACCATCTTAATCACACAAGATTAATCTGTCCAAGCTGGCCCTCTAAGCGTTTGGATTTCAGGCCAGATTTGAGGCTTCTTGCTGGCAGGGCCCAGAGACTGCCCTGCATTCTCACAACTCTCCCTGTGCCTTCGGGGCTCCTTCTAACACCTCTGCCTGAAGGTAACACTTAAAAGAAAGGGCTTCCATTCCACGAGTGAAAAACACGAGTCTACCTCAGTGGCTATTTTTAGAATGTGACTCTACAGCCAAGCCCCCTGCTGCATCCATTTTAGGGGAGGAGAAATTTGCTCACTGCGGTCATCATTGAAGTCAAACGTGGTGGTCGTCTTCCACCGCCCCTTAACCCCCCAGATTTCAAAACATTCACTGCCAGCTGCCGTTCCAATGTCTTCTCAGCATCCAGCGGACTGACGGCCTCTGGCTTGGTGCCTGTGGGCTGGAGCAGAGCTGAAGGCTTCCCATTCCCATGAAGACATCACTGAGCTCAGCAACTTCGCTCCGACTGAAACTGCTTCCTGTTCAACTCCCCAATAGTTCTCCACTTCCCTGTGTTCTTGAACTTGGGCCAGAGCTGTTTCTTAGTCCCTACTGTTCTTATTTTATACTGCACCTGAGCAGAAATGGTTCTTTCAATAGAGCAAGTTCCTCGGGTTCCATTACGAAGTGAGAGGATGAGGGGCCAGGAGACCTCACAGAGACAGAGGTTCATTTATTCGTCACCTTGTTCGACTGGACACACAAAAGCAAGGCCCGTTTAGCTTTTTTCAGTTTCAGTCTTTTCTGTGCTGCTTAGACAGAGAGCAGGCTGAGAAAAGGCATACTGAGGAATTTTAAGCCAGCTGCTTATAAATGTTTTTTAAAAGCATCACTCCCAATTATTTATATTACATTTGTATTCATGGGAAACAAATCCCTGCCCAGACTACAAAAGCCTCTTTGAAAATCCTCTGAATCCTGCCTCAACAACTGCAAATGGGCACTTCTGCCCTCCACCCCCGCCCCCCCCCCCAATAAAGAAGGCTCTCAGGAGTAGAGAGAAACTGTATAGAGTTCAACCTCATTTAAAATCAGCCTCAGTTCCCCACTGATAGTGTCCCGAAATAGCTGAAGTTCAAGTCACTAGGTACAATCCCCTGCAGCAGTAGCAGAAGAAGTTCAGCTTAATAAGAAGCTTGCTACAACCTGATGTCCTGTGTAAGTGTGGTTTTATAAAGGGATGACCACTTTGATTTCAAGATGTGTCCAGTCCTTCAAAAGAACCACAGAAGTGACACTTTGCAAACCCAGGTGCGTCGAAGAAGGACTAAGGAATGAATTTCATCTCGGCATCTGGTTATCACAACCTGAGTTGCGAGGCATTTATTCACCGCCTGAGATGAACTGTAGGGTCAGAGAGGGCCAGGGCGCTGGGAGAAAGGGTTTTCCACCTATCACACTAGCCATGTTGAAAAAAAAAATAGATAAAATGCTTGTTGTTGAAAGTCTAGGAAGCAGACACTCCAAGAAACAGCTGGTGGGGGCAGATGTTGGTGCAACGTTGAACAACTTAACCTCTCAAAATGTAAAAAAGCCTGTATACATTTTGCTCTATACCGTCACCCTACTACAGAAATTTTTCTTACAGACGTACTTACATGTATGCAAAAGATGCTATTAAAAATGCAGCAATGAAGTGTTGGGACTAGGAACTGGTTAAATATGTTACAATACATTCCTACAATGAAATACTAGACAGTCACTGAAAAGAAGACGATATAGGAACTTTTCGTCTTTTTAGGTTTCATTAGTTTTATCTCTGTAAACTTTAAATCATACCTCACAAATTAGATTTCATCACAACTGGATTTAGAGAAAGCAGAGGACTCGAGTAAACTATTTTCTGAAACACTGACACAAAAAAGGGAAGGGAAGAATTACTTAGAAAAGATTCTTCACAAAAGACCATCAGAAAAATCCCTAAACAAAAGCTAAATACTTAATTATTAAGTTTAATGCTAATCGGTAAAGGATTTTAAATCAATTCGCTGGCATTAAGTTTCTTGTTTAAGTCCACAAATCTTTCTCTAAACATTACTGACCCTTTGCCAAAGGATAAATGGATGAACTGAGCAGTACCTTATGACATAGCTAGCTGTGGGAACATTCCATAAAAAATAGAAAATAATTTTGTAAGAACACAATGGCAACAGTCAGCAGCCAATATTCTCAGAGTTTCCAATTACCAAAAGCATATACAATTTTAGTCTAGAAAAGTAAGTCAATTTTATAAAATTAAGCTTTTTAGATTGAAAAGCATGCCGCTTTAGGGAAATCCCCGGTGGTCCAGTGGTTAGGACTCTGCGCTTCCACTGCAGGGGGCCCAGGTTCGATCCTCGGTGGGGGAATTAAGATCCTGCAAGCCGTGCAGCCAAAAAAAAAAAAAAAAAAAAGCATCCCACTTTAACTGGCACAAAGATACTGAAAAATAGTCCCTAAAATTCTCACTAAACAATTTATAGAACGAAAAATATGCCCTTATAGTTATTAAATGTAGTCAGTACTGGGACTCTTCAAAAACAGGTGATAGGGCTTCCCTGGTGGCGCAGTGGTTAAGAATCTGCCTGCCAATGCAGGGGACACGGGTTAGAGCCCTGGTCTGGGAAGATCCCACATGACGTGGAGCAACGAAGCCCGTGCACCACAACTACTGAGTCTGCGCTCTCGAGCCCACGAGCCACAACTACTGAAGCCCGTGTGCCACAACTACTGAAGCCCGTGCGCCTAGAGCCCGTGCTCCGCAACAAGAGAAGCCACTGCAACAAGAAGCCTGCGCACCGCAACGAAGAGTAGACCCCCGCTCGCCGCAACTAGAGAAAGCCCACGCGCAGCGACAAAGACCCAACTTAGCCAAAAATAAATAAATTTATTTATTTATTTTTTAAAAAACAGGTGATATACATGCCCTCAGCTGCTGGCCAGGGACTGGTAGATGGGTGGCTGAGAGTGGTGAACGTGCCCCATGGCCATGTTCTCTCCATAACACAACTTCAAGTACTTATCCAAGATAGTGATTACCTCATCATTTAGAATCTGGGACTTGCGAATTCGAATTCTCTCCACCATCTTCTTCAAAGGCACGGTTTTGATAACCTCATCTTTGCCATCATGTTTCTGGACTTTAAGTAGATGATAGCAGAAATCCAGTACAACAAAGTGCCCCTCCCTGTCACCCAAGAATTGAGGGAATGTGAATTGGTGCAGCCACTATGGAAGATGGGATGGAAGTGCCTCAAAAAGTTAAACACAGAACCATCATATGCTCTAGCAATCCCACTGCTGTGTATTTATCCAAAGGAAATGAAAACACTAACTCAAAAAGATATCTGTACTCCCATGGTCACTGCAGCATTAGTTACAATAGCCAAGATATGGAAATGCCCTATGTGTTCATCAGTGGATGAATGGATAAAGCAAACGTGGTATATACGTGTACAAGGGACTATTATTCAGCCATAAAAAAAGAATGAAATATCACCACTTGTGACAACATGGATGGACCTTGAGGACATTATGCTAAGTGAAATAAGTCAGAAAGAGAAAGACAAATACTGTATGATGTCACTTATATGTGGAATCTAGCCCTCCGCCCCCCACCCCAAAACCCATGAACTCGCAGATGCAAAGAACAGACTGGTGGTTGCCAGAGGCACTGGGTGTGGGGTTGAAATGGGTGAAGGGGTGAAAAGGTATAAACTCCCAGTTATAAAATAAATACGTCAGGGAGCTGTAATGTACAGCATGGCGGCTACAGTTAATAATGCCATGTGTGTGTGTGTGTGTGTGTGTGTGTGTGTGTGTGTGTGTGTGTGTGTGTGTATTATTTATTTATTTTTTTGGCCGTGCCGCATGGCTTGTGGGATCTCAGTTCCTCAACCAGGGATCAAACCCGGGCCCTCAGCAGTGAGAGCATGGAGTCCTAACCACTGGACTGCCAGGGAATTCCCATATATTTTAAAGTTATTAAGAAAGTGGATCTTAAAATTTCTCATCATAAGAAAAAAAACTACATAACTTTGTGTGGTGATGGATAGTCACTAGACTAACTGTGGAGATCTTCTGCAATATATACAAAGAGTGAACCATTGCGTTGTATGCCTGAAACTAATATAATGTTATGTCAGATCTCGATTTTAAAATTTTAAGGAATTAAAAATAAAAAGATTTAAGTACAAAAAGCCTACATACTTCTGTTTGAATTTGCATGAAATATTTCTAGACATATATCACAAGAAACGTAGTGGTTACTTCTATGAAGTGAGCCTGGCAGGTATTTTATATCCTCCTAAACTGTTGAACTCTTTTTTCGCCATGTGCTTATATTATTCCTAAAAAATTTTTAACACTAGTTTCAAAATAGAGAGCACCTGATTTTAATCCTCTGGCTGTGTTATCCTTAGCAATTACCCAACTTCGCTGAGCTTGTTTCACCATCCATACGATGGGGATACTATGTACCTCATAAAGCTAAGATGAGGACTAACTCGGACAACATGCAGTAAGCTAGTAACACAGTACACAAAATAGGCACTCGATAAATGTCACACACACCCCCACTTAGTGCCAAGAAAACTTGTAAATCCTCTTAATTCAACCTCGTCTTCTTATTGGTAAGAACACTAAAGCCAAAATGGTTTAGGGACTTGCCAAGGTCAATCATGTAGTAACCAGGAAAGCCAGGCTCTGATGCCTGGGTTCCTGTACCCTAATATAAAAACTGATTTCATATGAGCCAAGGAATGACTCTGCTACTACTCTATGGCCACACCTCAGTTCGCAGGACCAGCCTCCTCCCCTGCTTCACTCGCCACATTTGATGAGCCTTGATTTTTCCTAAACACTAAATCCACCATCAACTGAGGGGGTCCTGCCTGGGAAGGCAGCCCCAAGGGGGAGCTCCAAGAATGTCTTGGTCAAAGGCAGCACTAACCTCACAAGGGGGCAATAAGAATTTGGATGTGGGTGTGTTTTTAAAAATTGCTCGCACCTTACTGCATCCCTGCCACTCAAATACCTGTCTATATGTACACACACACACACACACACACACACCATCCTAACTTCTAGCCCTCTGGCTTGAACACAATATCTACATTGATTTACAATTAGGAATTTTTTTTTAACATCTTTATTCGAGTATAATTGCTTTACAATGGTGTGTTAGTTTCTGCTTTATAACAAAGTGAATCAACTATACATATACATACATCCCCATATCTCCTCCCTCTTGCGTCTCCCTCCCACCCTCCCTATCCCACCCCTCTAGGTGGTCACAAAGCACAGAGCTGATCTCCCTGCGCTATGCGGCTGCTTCCCACTAGCTATCTATTTTACAGTTGGTAGTGTATATATGTCCACGCCACTCTCTCACTTCATCCCAGCTTACCCTTCCCCCTCCCCATGTCCTCAAGTCCATTCTCTACAACTGTGTCTTTATTCCTGTCTTGCCCCTAGGTTCTTCAGAACCATTTTTTTAGATTCCATATATATGTGTTAGCATACGGTATTTGTTTTTCCCTTTCTGACTTACTTCACTCTGTATGAGTCTCTACGTCCATCCACCTCGCTACAAATAACACAATTTCGTTTCTTTATATGGCTGAGTAATATTCCATTGTATATATGTGCCACATCTTCTTTATCCATTCATCTGTTGATGGACACTTAGGTTGCTTCCATGTGCTGACTATTGTAAATACAGCTGCAATGAACATTGTGGTACGTGACTCTTTTTGAATTATGGTTTTCTCAGGGTATATGCCCAGTAGTGGGATTGCTGGGTCGTATGGTAGTTCTATTTTTAGTTTTTTAAGGAACCTCCGTACTGTTCTCCATAGTGGCTGTATCAATTTACATTCCCACCAACAGTGCAAGAGGGTTCCCTTTTCTCCACACCCTCTCCAGCATTTATTGTTTGTAGATTTTTTGATGATGGCCATTCTGACTGGTGTGAGATGATACCTCATTGTAGTTTTGATTTGCGTTTCTCTAATGATTAGTGATGTTGAGCATCCTTTCATGTGTTTGTTGGCAATCTGTATATCTTCTTTGGAGAAATGTCTATTTAGGTCTTCTGCCCATCTTTGGATTGGGGTGTTTGTTTTTTTGATATTGAGCTGCATGAGCTGCTTGTAAATTTTGAAGATTAATCCTTTGTCAGTTGCTTCATTTGCAAATATTTTCTCCCATTCTGAGGGTTGTCTTTTCGTCTTGTTTATGGTTTCCTTTGCTGTGCAAAAGCTTTGAAGTTTCATTAGGTCCAATTTGTTTATTTTTGTTTTTATTTCCATTTCTCTAGGAGGTGGGTCAAAAAGGATCTTGCTGTGATTTATGTCATAGAGTGTTCTGCCTACATTTTCCTCTAAGAGTTTGATAGTGTCTGGCCTTACACTTAGGTCTTTAATCCATTTTGAGTTGATTTTTGTGCATGGTGTTAGGGAGTGTTCTAGTTTCATTCTTTTACTACAATTAGGAATTTGAACAAATTTGGTTGAATGAGAAATTCTAGGTAGGAACAATGTTTAACAAATGCCTGTTCTTTAGCAGTACAGACTGCTGTTTACGCAAGAGATTTCCCTTTCAGTGATTTGTATACATAAGCCATTTGGCTTTACTAGAACGGAATGACTTTCAAAATGCTTTGTTAGGGATTTGGTGATGGCTGCTCATTTCTTTTTGTTTGGATGATTTCCTTAGAAAGAACGCTTTCTGATTGTTGGGGTTTCGGTTACAGTGTGCTTACCTCCCTTCCTAATTTCATTCAAAGGGTCCATCTATCTCGTGAAGAACAAAGACCAAGATGTCTTAAATGCCTAATGAAACGAAATCTTGGGTCCTACCAAGGGCAGAGGTCAAACGGATACATGCTGAAAAGGATAGGACAGCACATGAGTCTGTTCGGAATGGTAGTGGAGAGTGCACCATGATGGATTATAGATAAGGAGATACAGACAACAAAGCATCTGAAGGAATGTGAGAGGGTGATAAATGGAGCCGTGAATAATTTAAGACGTTTCCATATTAACACCCTACAGCTGCTTGGTATTTCACAGCTCCAAGTTCTTTTACATAAATGACTGTGGCAGACAGTTCGCTGCTCATCAACTTTAGTCCGCATCCTCATCTTGTTCCAGTGGCAAGGGCTCAGCCCAGGGGATGAAGCATGACTGGTCCAAGTAGGTGGCTCTCAACTTTGGTTGCACTATACAATCCCCTGAGGGATTATACAGTAATTATATAACTGGATCCCACCCCAGACCAATTAAATCAGAATCTCTGAGGATGGAGTTTTTTTAATATTGACATTAAAAAAAAAAAAAAAGCTCCTCAGGTGAATGTAATGTTCAGCCAGGGCTGAGAACCCACTGGTCTAAGCTAATCATGACAACCCCCTTCCCTTTCACCAATTACTGGGCTACAGCAGAACACGTGACCCAGTTCTAGCCAGTGAGACATAAAAGGAAGTCGAGTGGGGTAGGGGGTTCTGGGGATGGTTTTATAACCAGATTGGAGGAAAGACAGATACATGAGGGAAAACGCTACCCCTTAGTAACCACCTTCCTTCCTTTTTTTTTTTTTAATATTTATTTATTTATTTATTTATTTTTGGGTGTGTTGGGTCTTCGTTACTGTGCGAGGGCTTTCTCTAGTTGCGGCAAGCGGGGGCCACTCTTCATCGCGGAGCGCAGGCCTCTCACTGTTGCGGCCTCTTGTTGCAGAGCACAGGCTCCAGACACGCAGGCTCAGTAGTTGTGGCTCACGGGCCCATTTGCTCCGCGGCATGTGGGATCTTCCCAGGCCAGGGCTCGAACCCGTGTCCCCTGCATTGGCAGGCAGATTCTCAACCACTGCGCCACCAGGGAAGCCCCCACCTTCCTTCCTTTCTGCATTTTCACAGCCCTGTGTGGTTGGGTGAGGAAGTGATGCTTCTTGCTGAGGCTACCATCTTGTGACAGTGGGAAGATAAGTTGGTGAACGAAAGCCAAGAAGATGGAAAAGACGGAAAGGGCCTGGGTCCTTGGTGACTTGGTTTGGTGCTGCGGTCCCCACCCAGCCCTGAAAAAAAGCACACTGACTCCCTCCCTGCCAAATCCTGGCTGTCAGGTCTGGAGCATCCAGAAGTCCCTCAGGTTAATTCACGTGCAGTCCCTCTTCACTGCTGAGCCAAGGGTGCCCCAAGGGTGCTCAGGTGCCCCAAGCGAAGGACAGCCATGAGGAGGACGGCTATAGAGTCAGGGGCTCTCCCGTGTAGGTGCTGTTGGCAGCGCTCAGGGATATTTTATTGGTTTGTTCAGTGTTAGTAATAAAGCTAAGTGTCGTTCTCACCCTAGACTAGCCACTAAGCCTGGCTGCGGTGCCAAAAGGGTGCCAGGGGATGGTAAAGGGGGGGGGGGCAGGTGAGGGTGTGTTATAATGGAGAGATTCTGAGCTCTGGGGTCTAATACCAGTGCTGCATGACACTCAGTTCAGCAGCCCAGCAGCCCAGCAGCCCAGGTGTGACTTTGGGCAAGGTACCTGACTTCTCTGAGTCTCTGATTTCTCATCTGTAAAACTGATAATATGTCATGATGAAAGAAATGTTCACATATGGAGGTACGGGGAAGTCATTCTGGCTTATACATGATTTAACCCGAATGTGATGCCAGCTAAAACAGCCTGTTTGTAGCCTATCAAACGTACATGGTACTTCTACTTTACTTATTAAAGAAAAGGGCGCATTGACCACAAGTAAAGAATGTCTGTGTTAAAAATAAAGATTAAATGCCTTCCTTCCTGGGATGCCAATGCTGGTACTCCTTCGATGATAAGACTCACTCTCCAGGTGCTGAGGACATACTGGCTCGCGGTGTACGTGCTGATCTGTTTTGTTTGTTTGTTTTTGGAAACCTTGAAGGAACCGATCCCTGAGTTGCTTAGTGTTCTTTGTTCTGACAAGATGTAAAACTGGTCTGAAAACCAAGCTTCTCTGGAGCAGCTGCTCACAGTCATCTGACTGTCTTCCTGTCTTCGGGGCTATAGTCTTCAGTTTGGCTCAGATAAAACTCTTTTCTATTCTTATTATAGATTGTTTATTGATTATTTTCATTGACAGTCACAGTAATGATATATCCACAATGCCTAACTCAATGCATGGCACCTGAGGATCCATCCCCTTCCCATTCCTAGAGTGGAGTGTGACAGACTTTTGGAAACTCATCAGTTGGTTGGTAACATTATCTTTCTCGGAACCAGGAATACAAGCATTTTGATAAATCCACTGGTTGGTGGTGACATGGTAAGTGCCCGATAATTCCAGCAGAAATGTGGGAGGAAGAGCTCAGTCACCAGAGTTTGAAAGAGCCTAAAGCTTGTTCCCAGATGTCCCTGCAGCCCTGCAAAGGAAGCCCCATCGGCTCTTCCAAACAGCAGCACGGATGTCTGGCCCCATAGTCACTGTCACGTGCACAGACTCTAACCTCCTATTGGATGAAGACTGTGTCCTCTAACCCTCCTCTCTATTCATTTTCTTACCTCACCCCAGTCAGTGCCAAATGTTAGTAAAAATGAAAAAAAAAAAAGAGTCAAAGTTTCTGGGAGATTGTCAGTTCTTAAAACCATAAAATGCTGCAGCCATTTGTCCTTGAGAGGCGTTCCCTCAGACCGGTGAAGGAGGGTTGGAGACCCATTATGTTACATCTGTAAATACAGGATTAGCAGATGAAAGGATGTTTTTGTTAAAATGTGACAAGTCACCCTGTGCCTTTTACCTTCACTCTGGAAATCAGGAAAGAGCACAGACTTCCTCAGCAATTACAGAAACTGACTAAGAAAACCACTTGATCACTAGGAGAAAAATCAGCTTCCGAAATCACTCTGAAACCCTGGCTCTATTCACAACAACAAAATCCATCTTCATTAACGTCTTCGACTTTGTCCTCAGAGCTTCATCTCAGAGGAATACTGAATTACACTATAAACTAATGAATGGAAACTTAAGTCATTTCCGCCCACCCAGCACTGCTTTTCCTCCTCTGGACTGCACAGTGCAGAGAGCTGCACTCTTCCAGCTCACACAAAGTTTGGGAAATCGCATTCCCATGCCACTAACTAGACTCCTGAGGTCAACATCACGTAGAACAAACTTCCCTCATCCCAACGAACAGGCCATAGACTGACCCAGACACTGAACACATTTTGAGATCATTTAAGCCCCATTTTGGCATCTTAGGATATCTTAGGATATATGCTTTACAGAGAAAGAAAAAAAATGGGGGGGGGGCGGAAAGGGAATGTCTTTTCACAAAGCTCCTTCAGCAGTCACAGCCAAAGCTGCTACTGCCAATCCAAGGTTCCATCTCTCAAGCGGATGGGGCAGAGTGAGGGAAGCCCAGCCCTGAGGTTCTGTCCGCACTAGAGGAAGCAGACCAGGCAGCTTTTGTGACCTGATGTGAACGGAATATGGTCAAATATCCTGGGAGCGCCAGCCACTGGGGCCGCGGGTGGGAGGTGGAGGGAGCCACCCCTTGAGCCAGGGGAAATCAAAGTCCATTCCACGCCAGTATACCAGAGCCTGAGGCACACACATGTGCAAAACCTGTTGCAAGAGAGGCCTATGACTGTATGTTTGGTAAATCCGAAAGAAAGCCTCGGAGTCTGCACGTCAGAGAGGCAGAGGCAAAGAAATATGAAACAGATTAGGGGTAGGTAGGATAAGAGTAAATAACTTTCCCCCAAATTTTGCTTTTGGTTTTCCCTGTGCCTGCAAACACTGTTGCAAAAGGTTTCCCCACAGGACCTAGTGGCATCAAGATAAAATCATAATCATGGACCTCATATGGTCCCCGAAATCCTGTACTTTTCATGTCAATTCCCAGTCTCAAGTTTCATTGTGACTTTCAAACCTTCTCTACTCTGCTCAGACCCGTGATATCCCTCTTCCCTCTCCTTCCCCCATTCCTCATTCTCCACAGACCATCCTACCTTTTACTTCATAGGGGAAACGTAGTGCGGAGACCTGCGTTCCGCCTTAGCCATAATTAATCTCTCGCTTCTCTGGGTCTTCCTCTGAGAAGGCAGGGGGCTATGCTAGAGATCCCAATGACTCTCCCAAATGCTCCCAGCTGGACTTCCCCTACCGCTCAGATCTATTTTCATCGGGTGAGATCTGAGACGGCATCCCTCCCCTCCCCCTGAAGGCTGATCCAAGCTCCCCAAGACCCTTTCCTGACCCTACCCTGCCGGGGGCCACCTTACCCGGATCCGTCCCGGGGGCGCGGGAGCGGGGCTACGTGGCGCCGTCGGCCTCCGTCTCCGGCGGGGTCTCCTCGTCCTCGGACGGCTCAGCGTTGCCGTCTTCCCAGCTGCGAGGGTAAGCCAGCAGGCGCATGGCTGGGGCGCATGCGGTCTCCACCTGACGCACCTGCTCTCGGCTCAGGCGCTCGCGCCAGGCGTGCACGGCCTCGCGGGCATCGCGCGCCGACAGGTGGAAGGGCCGGTCCGCGCCGTAGGCCGCGCCGCGCGTCATGTTGAGCGCGAAGGCGTCGAGCGCGGCGAGCGCGCGCAACCCGGCGAAGCGCTGCAGGCGGCGCAGCTGGGCGCGCGGCTGCCGCACCAGGTCCTCGTAGCGCAGCCTCAGGTAGCGGCGCCGTAGCCAGGCTGGCGCGCCGCGCGCGAACAGCAGGTCGCGCAGCCAGGCTTCGCAGATCACCTCGAGCGCCCCGGTCAGGAAGAAGTCGGCGCGCGGGGCGGCTGGCAGTGCGCGGGACGGGCCCCCGGGTCGAGCGCCCATGCCGTGCGCCAGCAGCACGCGGTGGAAGCGGTCGCCCCTCTGGCGGGTGCGCAGCACTTGGATGCTCTCACGCAGCAGCCCCTGCCGAGACTTGAGGCGCGAGTTGTGCACGGCCCGCGGGTCGCGGAAAAGCTGCACCACCTTCAGGTTGAGGCCGGGGTCGCGCAGCAGGGGCACTAGCACGCCCAGGTCGAGAAGGCGCACGTCCTTGATGACCACCACCGGATATTTGCGGCACTCGGCCTCCAGGGCGCGGAGAGCCACGGGTGGGCAGCTGCGCTCGCAGGCGGTGTCCTCGACGAGGCCGACCTCGGCGCGGGCCCGGGGCGCGCCGGGGCACAGCGGCGGCGAACAGATGACCTTGTTGGTCCGCCAGCGAAAGAGGGCGGCCGTAGTGAGATTGGCCGCGTCCGGGGCGCGCGCGGCGGAATCCCCCGGCGGCGCGTACAGCTGCAGCACCGAGAAGTCGCAGCGGAAGAGCGAGCGCAGCATGTCGCGCAGCGCGCCCTGCAGGCTCTCGGCGTCGCCCGGATACAGCGCCTGCCACAGATGCCACATGGGCTCGTACAAGTAGAAAACGTCCGGGTGCTGGTTAAAGAGCTCGCCCAGGAACGACGAGCCCGTGCGCCAGGTGGCGTGCACATAGATGTGCTGCTTTTCGCGAGACGCCGCCTCCCCGACGGCGCCGTTGAGGTTGCCCCGGGACCTGGGGGACCGGCCCGCGTCCTCCTCCGCGGCGGGCCGCGCCTCCGCGCCCTGCTCGCGCTCGCCCGCCGCCGCCGCCTCCAGGCTCCACACTCCCAGGCTGCGCTGCAGGCCCGGGCAGTGCCCAGCGCCCTTGTCCCCTTCGCGGCCGCCGTCCAGGACAGAGGGGACGAGCAGCAGCACCAGCGTGTACAGCACCAACAGCAGCGCGAACTTGCAGTACTCTCGGCGCCGCCGCCGCCGCCGGCCCTTCATCGTTCACGGAACCCCTCCAGAGCGGGTGGGGCGCCCTTCCTCTCCCTTTCCTCGGAAATCCCGTCCCGAGTGCGCTCCTCCGGCCTCTTGGGGCCCCTCTGCGCCGGGAGGAGCGGAGTCACCGGGGCTGTGCATCCACAAGGGAAATTCTGGAGGCGGTGGTGCTAGTGGCGAATCCCCTGCCCTCTCCAGGCTCCGCGCTAGAGAGCCGCCTATTGGCCGGCTAGGCAGCGACCCGCCCCGCCTTCCACCCCGCAGCCTCTCCCCAGCTCTCTACCCGCCGGGGTTCGTCCAGGGCTCTGCCAGATCTGGGAGGGGTTGCCGCGGGGTGGGGGACGCCGGCTGGGAAGCACGGAGCCAGACCCCACCTTTCCCCAACCCCTCCGTGATGAAGTCAAGTCTTCATGAACTGAGTGCAGGCAAGGGAGGGGCTCGTGTGTACAGAATGTACCCAGTGACAGGACGTGGACCCCACCCGGAGAACTCCACTGTCTCTCCTGTTTTATGTCCCCTGCTTGGCCATCTCTGTCGTAAGCAGACTCGCCTCCACACTATTTAGAATGGGGCCCCTGGTCAGTATCTACATCCAGCGCCCCCGTCAGCCCCGGGGTGGGTGTTACTGAGTTCTGGATGGGAGCACTTCTCCACTAGCATAAAGATGCAGATTGCATAGTGCATCGTGGTCCAGAGGAATTGGAAGCACAACTGCGTTCACGCAGAGCATTTAATTGTTAAGGTGTAGCCTTTGCGGAAATTTAAGTGTTGTCTTCCTAGGGTTTTGCCCGCTGAGGGCCATGCACATTTTACAGACACACTGAATATCAGTTTGCTCATTTGTAAAATGCGGATAAGTTTTAGTGCCTCCATACCTTCCAGCCTGAGATTTTGGGGTCCTTTGTTAGCACAGAATAACCTAGCCTATTATGACACACATGAGCAAAAGACATTTACAGAATCAGAGTGGTAGGATGGTGGAATTTCTCAGGAGCTCAGTGTTTACAAGGACCCATAAGGAGAATGGATACATGTGTGTGTATGGCTGAGTCCCTTTGCTGTGCACCTGAAACTATCACACATTGTTAATCGGCTATACTCCAATATAAAATAAAAGTTAAAAAAAAATAAAAGGACCCATAAGGAGGAACATGTACTCAAGGATGGATGAAAAAGTGACAGGAAGTCCAAGAGGCAGATTAAGCTTAGAGTGCCTGAAATCCAAAAGAGAACTAAAAGGAGGATAATGAACACCCCCTTGGGGAAGGTGTTGTGAGGTTAATGAGGATAGAAAGCAAATGTACTCATCTCCACCAGGGGAAGGTGTTCAAACTGGAAAAGTGAAAATATCTCCAAAGATCTTCTCCTCTAGTCTTTTTCATCACAGCAACGACTCCACCTCTGAAATCACTAGCTCTGGCATCCTGCTTTTTGTCCACAATTCCCTCTCCTGTCAGCCACTGGTTCAAATCCTCTCTATTTTCCAGCCTCATTGACCACTACCCCCACTTCCTTCTCAATTTTTCATATTCAGCTAAGAGACCCCAGACCATTATTTTTATTTTATTAATCAATTAATTTTTTTGGCTGCGTTGGGTTTTCGTTGCTGTGCACAGGCTTTTCTCTAATTGCAGCGAGCAGGGGCTACTCTTCGCTGTGGTGCACAGGCTTATTTTGGTGGCTTCTCTTGCTGCAGAGCATGGGCTCTAGGTGCGCGGGCTTCAGTAGTTGCAGCATGCAGCTCAGTACTTGCAGCAGGTGGGCCCTAGAGCATGTGGGCTTCAGTAGTTGCGGCACGTGGGCTCAGTAGTTGTGGCACATGGGCTATAGGGCGCACAGGCTTCAGTAGTTGTGACTCCCAGGCTTTAGAGTGCAGGCTCAGTAGTTGTGGCACACGGACTTAGTTGCTCTGTGGCATGTGGGATATCCTGGACCAGGGATTGAACCCGTGTCCCCTGCACTGACAGGCAGATTCTTAACCACTGCGCCACCAGGGAAGCCCCCAGACCATTATTTTTTTCTTAACACCTTTACTAGAGTATAATTGCTTTACAATGGTGTGTTAGTTTCTGCTTTATAACAAAGTCAATCAGCTATACATATACATATATCCCCATATCTCCTCCCTCTTGCGTCTCCCTCCCACCCTCCCTATCCCACCCCTCTAGGTGGTCACAAAGCACCAAGCTGATCTCCCTGTGCTATGCGGCTGCTTCCCACTAGCTATCTATTTTACATTTGGTAGTGTATATATGTCCATGCCACTCTCTCACTTCGTCCCAGCTTACCCTTCCCCATCCCCGTATCCTCAAGTCCATTCTCTATGTATGTGTCTTTATTCGTGTCCTGCCCCTAGGTTCTTCAGAACTTTTTTTTTTTACATTCCATATATATGTGTTAGCATACAGTATTTATTTTTCTCTTTCTGACTTACTTCACTCTGTATGACAGTCTCTAGGTCCATCCACCTCACTACAAATAACTCAATTGTGTTTCCTTTTATGGCTGAGTAATATTCCATTGTATATATGTGCCACATCTTCTTTAGCAATTCATCTGTCGACGGACACTTAGGTTGCTTCCATGTCCTGGTTGTTGTAAATAGAGCTGCAATGAACATTGTGGTACACGAATCTTTTTGAATTACGGTTTTCTCAGGGTATATGCCCAGTAGGGGGATTGCTGGGTTGTATGGGAGTTCTATTTTTAGTTTTGTGGGTTTTTTTTTAATTAATTAATTTATTTATTTATGGCTGTGTTGGGTCTTCATCTCTGTGCGAGGGCTTTCTGTAGTTGTGGCAAGCGGGGGCCACTCTTCATTGCGGTGCGCGGGCCTCTCACTATCGTGGCCTCTCGTTGCGGAGCACAGGCTCCAGACGCGCAGGCTCAGTAATTGTGGCTCACGGGCCCAGTTGCTCCGCGGCATGTGGGATCTTCCCAGACCAGGGCTCGAACCCGTGTCCCCTGCATTGGCAGGCAGACTCTCAACCACTGCGCCACCAGGGAAGCCCTGTGGGGGTTTTTTAAACATCTTTATTGGAGTATAATTCCTTTCAATGGTGTGTTAGTTTCTGCTTTATAACAAAGTGAATCAGCTATACATATACATAAATCACCATATCTCCTCCCTGTTGTGTCTCCCTCCCACCCTCTCTATCCCACCCTTCTAGCTGGTCACAAAGCACCGAGCTGATCTCCCTGTGCTATGCAACTGCTTCCCACGAGCTATCTATTTTACATTTGGTAGTATATATATGTCCATGCCACTCTCTCACTTCGTCCCAACTTACACTTCCCCCTCCCCATAAACTCAAGTCCATTCTCTAGTAGGTCTGCGTCTTTATTCCCGTCTTGCCCCTAGGTTCTTCATGACCTTTTTTTTTTTTTTTACTTTCCATATATATGTGTTAGCATATGGTATTTGTTTTTCTCTTTCTGACTTCCTCCACTCTGTATGACAGACTCTAGGTCCATCCACCTCACTACAAATAACTCAATTTCATTTCTTTTTAAGGCTGAGTAATATTCCATTGTATATATGTGCCACATCTTCTTTATCCATTCATCTGTCGATGGACACTTAGATTGCTTCCATGTCCTGGCTGTTGTAAGTAGAGCTGCAATGAACATTGTGGTACATGAATCTTTTTGAATTATGGTTTTCTCAGGGTATATGCCCAGTAGTGGGATTGCTGGGTCATATGGTACTTCTATTTTTAGTTATTTAAGGAACCTCCATACTGTTCTCCATAGTAGCTGTATCAATTTACATTCCCACCAACAGTGTATGAGGGTTCCCTTTTCTCCACACACTCTCCAGCATTTATTGTTTGTAGATTTTTTTGATGCTGGCCATTCTGACCAGTGTGAGATGGTATCGCATTGTACTTTTGATGTGCATTTCTCTAATGATTAGTGATGTTGAGCATTCTTTCATGTGTTTGTTGGCAGTCTGTATATCTTCTTTGGAAAAATGTCTAATTAGGTCTTCTGCCCATTTTCGGATTGGGTTGTTTGTTTTTTTGATATTGAGCTGCATGAGCTGCTTGTAAATTTTGGAGATTAAACCTTTGTCAGTTGCTTCATTTGCAAATATTTTCTCCCATTCTGAGGGTTATCTTTTCATCTTGTTTATGGTTTCCTTTGCTGTGCAAAAGCTGTTAAGTTTCATTAGGTCCTATTTGTATATTTTTATTTTTATTTCCATTTCTCTAGGAGGTGGGTCAAAAAGGATCTTGCTGTGATTTATGTCATAGAGTTTTCTGCCTATGTTTTCCTCCAAGAGTTTTATAGTGTCTGGCCTTACATTTAGGTCTTTAATCCATTTGGAGTTTATTTTTTGTATGGTGTTAGGGAGGGTGCTAATTTCATTCTTTTACATGTAGCTGTCCAGTTTTCCCAGCACCACTTGCTGAAGAGGCTGTCTCTTCTCCATTGTATATTCTTGCCTCCTTTATCAAAACTAAGGTGACCATATGTGTGTGGGTTTATCTCTGGGCTTTCTATCCTGTTCCATTGATCTATATTTCTGTTTTTGTGCCAGTACCATACTGTCTTTATTACTATAGCTTTGTAGTATAGTCTGAAGTCTGGGAGCCTGATTCCTCCAGCTCCGTTTTTCTTTCTCAAGGTTGCTTTGGCTATTCGGCATCTTTTGTGTTTCCATACAAATTGTGAATTTTTTTGTTCTAGTTCTGTGAAAAATGCCAGTGGTAGTTTGATAGGGATTGCATTGAATCTGTAGATTGCTTTGGGTAGTAGAGTCATTTTCACAATGTTGATTCTTCCAATCCAAGAACATGGTATATCTCTCCATCTGTTTGTTTAATCTTTAATTTCTTTAATTAGTGTCTTATATTTTTCTGCATACAGGTCTTTTGTCTCCTTAGGTAGGTTTATTCCTAGGTATTTTATTCTTTTTGTTGCAATGGTAAATGGGAGTGTTTCCTTAATTTCTCTTTCAGATTTTTCATCATTAGTGTATAGTGTATAGTGTATAGGAATGCAAGAGATTTCTGTGCATTAATTTTGTATCCTGCTACTTTACCAGATTCATTGATTAGCTCTAGTAGTTTTCTGGTAGCGTCTTTAGGATTCTGTACATATAGTATCATGTCATCTGCAAACAGTGACAGCTTTACTTCTTTTCCGATTTGGATTCCTTTTATTTCTTTTTCTTCTCTGATTGCTGTGGCTAAAACTTCCAAAACAATGTTGAATAATAGTGGTGAGAGTGGACAACCTTGTCTTGTTCCTGATCTTAGAGGAAATGGTTTCAGTTTTTCACCATTGAGAATGATGTTGGCTGTGGGTTTGTCATATATGGCCTTTATTATGTTGAGGTAAGTTCCCTCTATGCCTACTTTCTGGAGGGTTTTTATAATAAATGGGTGTTGAATTTTGTCAAAAGCTTTTTCTGCATCTATTGAGATGATCATATGGTTTTTCTCCTTCGATTCGTTAATATGGTGTATCACATTGCTTGCTTTGCGTATATTGAAGAATCCTTGCATTCCTGGAATAAATCCCACTTCATCATGGTGTATGATCCTTTTAATGTGCTGTTGGATTCTGTTTGCTAGTATTTTGTTGAGGATTTTTGCAGCTATGTTCATCAGAGATTTTGGCCTGTAGTTATCTTTCTTTGTGACATCTTTCTTTGGTTTTGGTGTCAGGGTGATGGTGACCTCGTAGAATGAGTTTGAGAGTGTTCTTCCCTATGCTATATTTTGGAAGAGTTTGAGAAGGATAGGTGTTAGCTCTTCTCTCAATGTTTGAGAGAATTTTCCCGAGAAGCCATCTGGTCCTGGGCTTTTGTTTGTTGGAAGATTTTTTTTTTTTTTTTTTTTTTTTAAAAGGAAGCAAGTTTTGGGTTTTTATTTATTTATTTATTTTTTATTTATTTTTATGGCTGTGTTGGCTCTTCATTTCTGTGTGAGGGCTTTCTCTAGTTGTGGCAAGCGGGGGCCACTCTTCATCGCGGTGTGCGGGCCTCTCACTATCGCGGCCCCTCTTGTTGCGGAGCACAGGCTCCAGACGCACAGGCTCAGCAACTGTGGCTCGCGGGCCCAGTCGCTCCGCGGCATGTGGGATCCTCCCAGACCAGGGCTCGAACCCATGTCTCCTGCATTGGCAGGCAGACTCCCAACCACTGCGCCACCAGGGAAGCCCTGTTGGAAGATTTTTAATCACAGTCTCAATTTCAGTGCTTGTGATTGGTCTGTTTATATTTTCTCTTTCTTCCTGGTTCAGTCTTGGAAGATTGTGCTTTTCTAAGAATTTGTCCATTTCTTCCAGGTTGTCCATTTTATTGGCATATAGTTGCTTGTAGTAATCTCTCATGAGCCTTTGTATTTCTGCAGTGTCAGTTGTTACTTCTCCTTTTTCTTTTCTAATTTTATTGATTTGAGTCTTCTCCCTTTTTTTCTTAATGAGTCTGGCTAATGTTTTCTCAATTTTGTTTATCTTCTCAAAGAACCAGCTTTTAGTTTTATTGATGTTTGCTATTGTTTTCTTCATTTCTTTTTCATTTATTTCTGATCTGATCTTTATGATTTCTTTCCTTCTGCTAACTTTGGGGTTTTTTTGTTCTTCTTTCTCTAATTGCTTTAGGTGTAAGGTTAGGTTGTTTATTTGAGATGTTTCTTGTTTCTTCAGATAGGATTGTATTGCTATACACTTCCCTCTTAGAAATGCTTTTGCTGCACCCCGTAGGTTTTGGGTGATCGTGTTTTCATTGTTATTTGTTTCTAGATATTTTTTGATGTCCCCTTTGATTTCTTCAGTGATCTCTTGGTTATTAAGTAGTGTATTGTTTAGCCTCCATGTTTTTGTATTTTTTACAGAATTTTTCCTGTAATCGATATCTAGTCTCATAGCGTTGTGGTTGGAAAAGATACTTGATATGATTTCAATTTTCTTAAATTTACCAAGGCTTGATTTGTGACCCAAGATATGATCTATCGTGGAGAATATTCCATGAGCACTTGAGATGAAAGTGTATTCTGTTGTTTTTGGATGGAATGTCTTATAAATATCAATTAAGTCCATCTTCTTTAATGTATCATTTAAAGCTTGTGTTTCCTTATTTATTTTCATTTTGGATGATCTGTCCATTGGTGAAAGTGGGGTGTTAAAGTCCCCTACTATGATTGTGTTACTGTTGATTTCCCCTTTTATGGCTGTTAGCATTTGCCTTATGTATCGAGGTGCTCCTATGTTGGATGCATAAATATTTACAATTGTTATATCTTTTTCTTGGATTGATCCCTTGATCATTATGTACTGTCCTTCTTTGTCTCTTGTACTAGTCTTTATGTTAAGGTCTATTTTGTCTGATATGAGAATTGCTACTCCAGCTTTCTTTTGATTTCCATTTGCATCGAGTATCTTTTTCCATCCCCTCACTTTCAGTCTGTATGTGTCCCTAGGTCTGAAGTGGGTCTCTTGTAGACAGCATATATATGGGTCTTGTTTTTGTATCCATTCAGCCAGTCTATATCTTTTAGTTGGAACTTTTAATCCATTTACATTTAAGGTAATTATCGATATGTATGTTCCTATTACCATTTTCTTAATTGTTTTGGGTTTGTTATTGTAGGTCCTTTCCTTCTCTTCTGTTTCCTGACTAGAGAAGTTCCTTTAGCATTTGTTGTAAAGCTGGTTTGGTGGTGCTGAATTCTCTTACCTTTTGCTTGTCTGTAAACGTTTTAATTTCTCCATCGAATCTGAATGAGATCCTTGCTGGGTAGACTAATCTTGGTTGTAGGTTTTTCCCTTTGATAACTTTAAATATGTCCTGCCACACACTTCTGGGTGCAGAGTTTCTGCTGAAAGATCAGCTGTTAACTTTATGGGGATTCCCTTGTATGTTATTTGTTGTTTTTCCCTTGCTGCTTTTAATATTTTTTCTTTGTATTTAATTCTTGATAGTTTGATTAGTATGTGTCGTCACATGTTTCTCCTTGGATTTATCCTGTATGGGACTCTCTGCGCTTCCTGGACTTCATTAACTATTTCCTTTCCCATATTAGGGAAGTTTTCAACTATAATCTCTTCAAATATTTTCTCAGTCCCTTTCTTTTTCTCTTCTTCTGTGGGACCCCTATAATTTGAATGTTGGTTTGTTTAATGTTGTCCCAGAGGTCTCTGTGAGTGTCCTCAATTCTTTTCATTGTTTTTTCTTTATTCTGCTCTGCAGTAGTTATTTCCACTATTTTATCTTCCAGGTCACTTATCCGTTCTTCTGCCTCAGTTATTCTACTATTGATTCCCTCTAGAGAATTTGTAATTTCATTTATTGTGTTGTTCATCATTGTTTGTTTGCTCTTTAGTTCTTCTAGGTCCTTGTTAAACGTTTCTTGTATTTTCTACATTCTATTTCCAAGATTTTGGATCATCTTTACTATCATTACTCTGAATTCTTTCTCAGGTAGACTGCCTATTTCCTCTTCATTTGTTTGGTCTGGTGGGTTTTTACTTTGCTCCTTCATCTGCTGTGTGTTTCTCTGTCTTCTCATTTTGCTTAACTTCCTGTGTTTGGGGTCTCCTTTTTGCAGGCTGCAGACTCGTAGTTCCCATTGTTCTTGGTGTCTGTCCCCAGTGGCTAAGGTTGGTTCAGTGGGTTGTGTAGGGTTCCTGGTGGAGGGGACTAGTGCCTGTGTTCTGGTGGGTGAGTCTGGATCTTGTCTTTCTGGTGGGCAGGACCATGTCCGGTGGTGTGTTTTGGGGTGTCTGTGACCTTATTATGATTTTAGGCAGCCTCTCTGCTAATGGGTGGGGTTGTGTTCCTGTCTTGTGTTCCTGTCTTGCTAGTTGTTTGGCATAGGGTGTCCAGCACTGTAGCTTGCTGGCTGTTGAGTGGAGCTGGGTCTTAGCGTTGAGATGGAGATCTCTGGGAAAGCTTTCGCCGTTTGATATTATGTGGAGCTGGGAGGTCTCTGGTGGACCAGTGTCCTGAATTCTGCTCTCCCACTTCAGAGGCACAGGCCTGACACCTGGATGGAGCACCAAGACCCTGTCATCCACACGGCTCAGAAGAAAAGGGAGGGAGAAAGAAAGGAAGGAAGGAAAGAAGGAAGAAAGAAAGAAGGAAAGAAAGAAAATAAAAAGAAATAGTTATTAAAATAAAAAATTTTAAAAATTATTAAAAATAAAAAAATTAAAAAGTAATTAAAAAGAAAAAAGAATGAAAGAAGAGAACAACCAAACCAAAAAACAAATCCACCAATGATAACAAGTGCTAAAAAGTATACTTAAAATAACCCCCAAAAAAATGGACAGACAGAACCCTAGGACAAATGGTAAAACCAATGCCATATAGACAAAATCACACAAAGAAGCATACACATACACCCTCACAAAAAGAGAAGAAGGAAAAATATATATATATATCTATACATAAAAAATAAGGAAGAGATCCACCAAATCAATAAACAAATCTACCAATGATAATAAACTCTAAATACTAAACCGAGATAAACATAAAGCCAGAAACTAGTCAGTTGCATACAGCAAACCCCAAGTCTACAGTTGCTCCCAAACTCCACTGCCTCAATGTTGGGATGATTCATTGTCTATTCAGGTATTCCACAGATGCAGGGTACATCACGTTGATTGTGGAGATTTAATCCACTGCTCCTGAGGCTGCTGGGAGAAATTTCCCTTTCTCTTCTTTGTTCGCACAGCCCCTGGGGTTCAGCTTTGGATTTGGCCCCGCCTCTGCATGTAGGCCGCCTGAGGGCGTCTGTTCTTCACTCAGACAGGACGGGGTTAATGTAGCAGCTGATTCGGAGGCTCTGGCTCACTCAGGCCGGGCGGAGGGAGGGGTACGGATGCGGGGCGAGCTTGGGGCGGCAGAGGCTGACATGACATTGCAGCAGCCCGAGGCGCGCCATGCGTTCTCCCGGGGAAGTTGTCCCTGGATCACGGGACGCTGGCAGTGGCGGACTGCACAGGGTCCCGGGAGGGGCGGTGTGGAGAGTGACCTGTGCTCGCACACAGGCTTCTTGGTGGCTGCAGCAGCAGCCTTAGCGTCCCATGCCCGTCTCTGGGGTCCGCGCTGATAGCCGAGGCTCACGCCCGTCTCTGGAGCTCCTTTAAGCAGCGCTCTGAATCCCCTCTCTTCGCGCACCAGGAAACAAAGAGGGAAGAAAAAGTCTCTTGCCTCTTCGGCAGATCCAGACTTTTTCCCGGGCTCCCTCCCGGCTAGCTGTGGCGCACTAGCCCCTTCAGGCTGTGTTCATGCAGCCAACCCCAGTCCTCTCCCTCGGATCTGACCTCCGAAATCCGAGCCTCAGCTCCCAGCCCCAACCCATCCCGGCGGGTGAGCAGACAAGCCTCTCAGGCTGGTGAGTGCTGGTCGGCGCCGAGCCTCTGTGCGGGAATCTCTCCGCTTTGCCCTCCGCACCCCTGTGGCTGCACTCTCCTCCGTGGCTCCGAAGCCTCCCCCCTCTGCCACCCGCAGTCTCCGCCCGCGAAGGGGCTTCCTAGTGTGTGGAAACCTTTCCTCCTTCTCAGTTCCCTCCCACTGGTGCAGGTCCCATCCCTATTCTTTGTCTCTGTTTTTTCTTTTTTCTTTTACCCTACCCAGGTACGTGGGGGAGTTTCTTGCCTTTTGGGAGGTCTGAGGTCTTCTGCCAGCGTTCAGTAGGTGTTTTGTAGGAGTTGTTCCACATGTAGATGTATTGCTGATGTATTTGTGGGGAGGAAGGTGATCTCCACGTCTTACTCCTCCACCATCTTGAAGGTCTCCCCCATGCTCCAGACCTTTATTTTTAGTAATGCTCCTACCAATAACCTGAGCTCCCTGACCCTCTGTCTTTTTATTACTCATTTAGCAACATCCCCCAAACCCTGCTTTTGGCTTTCTCTGTGCCTGCCAACACTGTTGCAAAAAGTTTCCCCAAAGGACAGATTGGCATCAAGATAAAGTCATAAGCATCAACCTAAATGGTCCCTGAAATCCTGTGCTTTTCTTTCTTTTTTTAATTAATTAATTAATTTATTTATTTATTTTTGGCCTCATTGGGTCTTCATTGCTGCGCGGGGGCTTTCTCTAGTTGTGGCAAGGGGGGGGCTACTCTTCATTGCGGTGCGAGGGCTTCTCATTGCGGTGGCTTCTCTTTGTTGTGGAGCACAGGCTCTTGGCATGTGGGCTTCAGTAGTTGTGGCACGCAGGCTCAGTAGTTGTGGCTCTCAGGCTCTAGAGCACAGGCTCAGTAGTTGTGGCACATGGCCTTAGTGGATCCGCAGCATGTGGGATCTTCCTAGACCAGGGATCAAACCCACGTCCCCTGCATTTGCAGGCAGATTCTTAACCACTGCACCACCAGGGAAGTCCCAGTCCTGTGCTTTTCATGTCAGTTCCCAGTCTCAAGTTCAATTGTGACTATTTCAAACCTTTTCTCTGAGGAGAGGTCTACTCTGTTATCCCTCTTTGCCCTCCACCCCCCTCCCCATTCTCAACAGGTGACCTTACCTCTTACTTCATAGAGAAAATGAAATGGTTGGAGAATCTCACTTGTCCACTATCAGATCCATATATCCACTTACTTCTGTACCCATCTTCTCCTTTGCAAGGATATTATTTTCCAATATTAATCTATAACTTTTTCCTTCCTTATGTTTTCACTTTTCCCTTCTCTCCTTTTTTAAGCAAGTAAGTGACTCTGTGCTCACCTGTAGGGAGGGATGTGGCTGGGCAGAATGCAGGAGGTCGTTGGTGTTTCTTTCCAAAAGCCTGAACTCCAGTACTGGAGAGTGTGGTAGATAGGTTTCTAAAATAACCACAAAGTTTTCCCCTCCTCTCTCCATGTCCTTTGGTAGTGCCTTCCCACACTGACTCTAGGATGGCCTTGTGACTTGCATTGGCCAATGGGACAGTAGCAAACATGAAACAAGCAGAGGCTTGAAAAATGCTTCCACTTTGGGGGTTGCCCTCTTGCCACTCTTGGGAACCCTGAGATCACCGTGTGAAGAAGCCTGGGTAGCTGCACGGATCAGAGAGTAAGCCATCCCAGCTGAGGCCCCCAGACCAACCGGCATGCCAACCACCCGACAGGTGAGGGAGGTTATCTTAGATCAGTGCTTCTCAAACTTTATACGTAAACCACCTGGGGATCTTGCCAAAATGCCAAAACTGATTCATTAGGCCTAGGGTGGGGCTAGAGAGTCTACATTTCTAATAAGCTCCTGGGTACTGCTGGTCTGAGAAGCATGCTTTGAAAAGATGTGACACTGTCCAGCCCCATTCAAGTTGACCCAAACCAGGAGAATCACCAAGCTGACCCACAGAGTTGTGAGAAATAACAGCTGTGGATTTTAAGGTACTAAGTTTTAGGGGGTTGTTACACAGCAAAAACTAGCTGATACAGAGAAGGTGTGAGGGCTTAGATAAAATATCTTGGAGAAGCAGAGGAAGGAGCAGCGCTCCACGGGCCCCTCCTCTAGGCCGGGGGTGGGGGAAGGGAGAGAGAAAAGTCTATGCCCCCAGAGCAGAGAGTACCTGAGCTCTTCTTCCTGGCCATGCATCAGGGAAGAGCAGTACTCAAGGAGGAGTGGCTGCATGGTTCATCTTGACAGAGATGATCAGAGGCACTGTCCCAAACCTTCCTGGGTCCCAGGCACAGCTGGGAGGCAGCAGAAGGGTCACAGAGACAGTGATGGCGACATCTCAGGGGCAACCATGTGAACCGAAACCCAGTGATCCTAAGACCCCAGATTAACTGTACAGCCCTAAGAGTAGAGAAACACTAGGAATCATCAAGGTCACTTGTCTGTCACCCCAACAGTCAATTAACAAACCCATAAAGTTGTTTTCTACAAAGTGACTTCTATCACACCTAAGTTAGTGAACCTGCCACCCCTTTTTTCTTCTTTCTGGTATAATAGAGTAGGCCCATCAATCAACACTTCTCCCTCCTGTTAATTCAACCACACTCTCTCAACCAGATTATTCTCACCAATGTGAGAATTCAACATAGTTAAATGTCTCTCTTTTTCTTTTTAAAGTCCCATTGATTCACAGCTTCATGTAGCACAGCTGCTCTAACACATTCAACACCTTTATGGGGATCAGAAGGTGCCCCCTCCACACAGAGGAATTGCAGAAAGGAGGACTGATCACAGTGAAAAAAGCACCCCTGCCTTCAGGCCACAGCCCCAGGCCCAAGTTGACAGCTGGATGCAGAGCCTGACTGGATTCCAGCCTGCACTTGCATCCTCCTGCCCGGCATCCTCGCCACACCCTCGTCCTGCTGTCACCAGTTCCTCTGCCCGCTCCTCACAGCCCAGCTTCTCGGTGGAGTTGTCTATACTTGTTCCCTCCCTGCTGTCATTTCCTCCTCATTCTCAGCACGGTCCAGTCTGGATTCCGACCCCATATTGCTACCTAAACAGCTCTTTCTAAGTTTAATAATAGCTTCTGTGTTAGTGAATCCAGAGGACATTTTCAATGTGTCGCCTATTTGACCTTGCAGTAGCATTTACACTGTTGACAGCTCCCGCCTACAAACTCTCTTCTTTCAACTTTGGCAACATGCCCTTTGCTCAGCTCTCCTCCCGTTTCATAGCTGCACCTTCACAGCACAGTGCTTGGGAGACTGGGCTCTGTAAAACAGTGACCCTAATAGTACCTACCCTGTAGGGTTATTGTAAGAATTAAATCTTTTAATACAGATAGCTAGCTAGCTAGATATAAATAGAACCCCAGTGCATGACGTGGAGTAAGATTCAAGTATTATGTTACTGTCGTTGTTGTGAGAAGCTCACCCTCCTCTGCCTGGTCATTCAATGTTAGAATGTTTAGAATTCCTTCAGGCTCAGCCCTAGGCCCTTTTTCTTCTCTGGTTTCTTCAATAACCCCAGATCGACATTTCTGGCCCAGATTCCTCCTTGGAGCTCCAGACCTAGAAATCTAGTTGCCTACTTGACAATCCCTCTTGGTCATCTCAAGTTTAATATGTGAATGGGAAAACCATCTATTTTATTATGCAGTCAGAAATGTAGGAGTTGGTCTTGGCACCTCCCTCTTTCTCAGCCCCACCTTCTTCAATCCAATCCATCACCAAGGCAGGCTTAACCACTGGGCCGCCAGGGAAGTCCCCTCTCCTCTGATTTTGAATCAGTGATTTATTCCAGTCCTGTCACTCCTGGGCTTGGAGCCTGTCATGGCTTCCAATGGGCCTTTGGATAAAGACTCAAATCATTAAAGCTTGTAAATTGTGTGGTTAGGGGTGTTGGATGCCAGAGCTTATCATGGTGTCAAGCACATAGGTGACTGCTGCAGGAAGCGCTTTTGCATTTGGTCTTTGAAAGCAAACCACTGACTATTTTTATTGAGGGAGTAAGTAATATTAGCAGAAATGACTTTCCAAAAATAGTCTTGCTGGAGTCCAGTGGATTGAGATGGAGGCAAGAAGATGTACTGGGAGGGAAGGGGAGGAGGATTTGAAGTAGATGGCAGTAGGAAAGGAAAGGATGGAGAGAGCCTGGGAAAGCAGAATCTGCAGGCCTGGCTGAGGACAAATGAGGCCAATGGTTGAGGTGGGAAAAAGAAAAAAATGATTCCTTTTGATTCATTTATTCTGCTACCTTTTCTCTTTTTCATGAGGTTTCAAACATTTTCAACAGGAGTGCTAAAATCACATCTTTAATCCTTTAAAAACCCTGGACTGGAGACCAAACTTCCTCAAAAATGGCTGGAACTTTCCTTTGTATTTTTTTCATGTCTTGATATTTATTCAAAAATATTTACCAAATGCAATCATGTACCTGGGGTTGTGCTGGGCTGAGGAGATAGATGGTGATGAAAACAGCCCCTGTCTCTCCTCTCTTGGCCTTTCCAGCCTAGGAGAGGAGACCAGCTTTAACCAAATAAATCCCCCAGTGTGTAAATAACTCCAAATTGAGCCAAGTGCTATGAAGGAGAGGAACACAGTTCTGTGAGAGTGTATAACAAAAATGCCTGCCTTAGACTGTGTGTGTATGTGTGTGTGTGTGTGTGTGTGTGTGTGTGTGTAGTAAAGGCTTCCCAGAAGGGACACTCGAGCTGAGATCTGAAGATGGAGAAGAACCCAATTAAATGAGGTGGCAATGGAGTAGCAGAAGAGAACCTGGCCAGTTCAAAAAACTTAGACCATTTTGCTATTCTCACAAATTTGTTTTTCCATATAAATTTTAGGGTCAACTTGTCTAGGTCCAGAATAAAACTTATTGGTATTTTTATTGAGAGTGTGGTAAATTTTTAAAATAACTTAGGGAGGAGAATTGTCTTTATGATATTGACTTGTCCTATCCAAGATAAAGGAATGTCTTTCCATTTGCTCAAGACTACTTTTGTGTCATTCAGGAGTGTTTTAAGGTTTTCATTGTATAGATTAGCATATTCCTTGTTCAACTTATTCTCAGGTATTTTATCTTCTTTGTTGCTATTGTAAATGGATTTTTCTCTAAGATTACATTTGCTAACAGGTTATTGTGTACATGAAGCAGCTGATTCCTTTATGTTAATTTTATATCCTGCTAACTTACTGAATTCTTTCATTGTTTGAGTCAGTTTTTATTATTGACTCTGTAGGGGCCTCCAGGTTTACTATCATGTCATCTGCAAATAGAAATAGCTTTATTTCTGTTTTTCAAACTCTTATGCCTCTAATTAATTTCTCTTGTCTAATTCTATTGGCTAATTCCTTCACTTTAGTGTTAAATAGTCGTGGAGATAATGGGTATCCTTACCTTGTTCCTGATCTTAACAGAAATTCCTAAGATGCTGGGAAGTATGTAAAGGAAGTATCCATAAATTTCTATTTTCTTGAGTGTTTTTAAAATTAGGAAATAAAGTTAAATTCTGTCAAAGGCTTTTTTCACATCAGTGGAGATAATCAAATAATTTTTCTTCTCAGATGTGTTAATATGTTATATTAATGCATTTCATAATATTGAACCAACCTTTCATTTCAGGATTAAATCCCAGTTAGACATGGAGTATTACTTACTAATGTCATGTTGGATCATGTTTGCTTATTTTTTATTTAGTGTTTTTGCACCAATATTCGTAAAAGTGATTTATTTTGTGATTTTTTATGCTGTCTTTATAAGGTTTAGGTATCAAGATTATACTTGCTTCATTAAAATAAAGTAAAGGTTCTCCTTCATTTTCCATGCTATGGAATAATTTATGTACTATTTGAACAATCTTGTCTATGGATGTTTGGCAAAATTCTCCTGTGAAACCATCTGGGCCAACTGCTTTTTTGTGGAAGAGTTCTTTTATAACTTTAAAGAAATTGATATGTTTACGCTTTGTCTCTCTAAAGGGGTCAATTTTAGCAACTGTATTTTCCTAAAAACTTATCTATTTCATCTGTTTTCAAATTTATTTGCATAGAGGTCTATGAAAGTCCTCATGATTAAAAAAAATTTCTTCTATTTCAATGATTATTTCCCTCATGTCATTTCTAACTTTGTATATGTCTGCCACCCTTTTTTTTTTTCTTGGAACACTAGAGAAATTTCTGTTAAGATCAGGAACAAGGTAAGGATACCCATTATCTCCACAAATATTTAACATTAAACTGGAACTATTAGTACAATAGTGGTTTGTCTATTTTACTAATTTATTCAAGAAAAACAGGCTTTTGATTTACTAATTAGAAGTAAAAATATAGTTTTTCTATTTTTTAATCTCATTAATTTCTGCTTTTATCTTTATTCTTTCCTCCCTGTGCTTTTACTTTGTTTACTTTGTTGCTCTTTTTCTAGTGTTTTGAGTTGGGAATTTATATATGTGTGTGTATATATATATGTATATATATTCTTTTTTTTTTTTTTTTTTTTTGGCCACACGGCATGTGGGATCTTAGTTCTGTGACCAGGGATTGGACCCGCACACTCTGCACTGGAAGTGTGGAGTCTTAACCACTGGACCACCAGGTAAGTCCCCGAGTTGGGAATTTAATTCATACATTTTCATGTTTTCATTTTTTCATGTTATTAGTATGGGTATTATTCATTTGTTGTTATTTATTGACATTGTTTAAGGGTATGGCGTTTCATCCAATCATTTAAAAAATTATATCCAATAATTTCTGATATGTAGTGTTTTTATTAGCATTATTTTAAAATTAATTCTATTATTTCATTTTTTAATTTCCCTTCCTCTCAAGAATTATTTAATAGAACATTTAAAAATTTCCAGGTAGAATTTCTGGTTAGCAAAGCCAGAGAATCATAAAATTTACATGAAACCATAAAAGACCCAGAATTGCCAAAGCAATCTTGAGGAAAAAGAACAAAGCAGGAGGCATAACCCTCCCAGACTTCAGACAATACTACAAAGCTACAGTAATCAAAACAGTGTGGTATTGGCACAAAAACATATGGATCAATGGAACAGAATAAAGAGCCCAGGAAAATACCCATACACATACAATCAATTAATCTTTGACAAAGGAGGCAAGAATATAAAATGGGAAAAAGTCTCTTCAGCAAGTGGTGCTGGGAAGGTTGGACAGCTGCATATAAATCAATGAAGTTAGAACACACCCTCACACCATGCACAAAAATAAACTCAAAATGGCTTAAAGACTTAAACATAAGATATGACACCATAAAACTCCTAGAAGAGATCATAGGTAAAATATTCTCAGACATAAATCGTACCAATGTTTTCTTAGGTCAGTCTCCCAAGGCACTAGAAATAAAACAAAAATAAGCAAATGGGACCTAATCAAACTTACACGCTTTTGCACAGTAAAGGAAACCATAAACAAAATGAAAAGACAACCTACGAAATGGGAGAAAATATTGGGAAACAATGCAACCGACAAGAGCTTAATTTCCAAAATATACAATCAGCTCATACAACTCAATAATAAAAAACCAAACAACCCAATCAAAAAATGGGCAGAAGACCTAAATAGACATTTTTCCAAAGAAGACATACAGATGGCCAATAGGCACATGAAAAGATGCTCAACATCGCTAATTATTGGAGAAATGCAAATCAAAACTATAATGAGGTACCACCTCACACAAGTCAGAATGGCCATCATTAAAAAGCCTACAAATAATAAATGTTGCAGAGGGTGTGGAGAAAAGGGAACCCTCCTATATTGTTGGTGGGAATGTAAATTGGTGCATCCACTATGGAAAACAGTATGGAGGTTCCTCAAAAAACTAAAAATAGAGTTACCATATGATCCTACAATCCCACTCCTGGGCATATACCTAGACAAAACTATAATTCGAAAAGATACATGCAACCCTATGTTCATAGCAGCACTATTTACAATAGCCAAGATATGGAAACAACCTAAATGTCCATCGACAGATGAATGGATAAAGAAAATGTGGTATATATATACAATGGAATATTACTCAGACATAAAAAGAGTGAAATAATGTCATTTGCAGCAACATGGATGGACCTAGAGATTACAATACTAAGAGAAGTAAGTCAGAAAGAGAAAGACAAATACCATATGATATCACTTATATGTGGAATCTAAAATATGATACAAAACAACATATCTACAAAACAAAAACAGACTCACAGATATAGAGAATAGACTTGTGGTTGCCAAGGGGGAGGGCTGGTAGGGGAGAGAAGGATTGGGAGTTTGGGATTATCAGAGACAAACTATTATACATAGGATGAATAAAAAACAAGGTCCTACTGTATAGCACAGGGAACTATATTCAATATCCTTTGCCAAACCGTAATGGAAAGGAATATGAAAAAAATATGAAAAAGAAATATATATATATAACTGAGTCACTTTGCTGTACAGAAGAGATTAACACAACATTGTAACTCAACTATACTTCAATAAAACTTAAAAAAAATGGTACTGGAACAATTGGGCATCCATATGTAATAAATGAACCTCAACACATACCTCACACTTTTTACAAAAATTCACTCAAAATCAATCATAGACCTAAATGTAAGATGTAAAACTTTTAGAAGAAAACATAGAAAAAAATCTTTGCACCCTGGGCACAAGAATTCTTAGATATGACACCAAAAGCACCATCTATAAAATTAAAATTTGATAAGTTGGACTTCATGAAAAGTAAAAATTTTTGCTCAACAAAAGATGCTGTTAAGAGGGTAAAACTAAAAGCTATATATTGGGAGAAAATATTTATAAATAACATGTCTGACAAAAGACATAGCTGGAATATAAAAAGAACTCTCAAAATTCAACAATAAGGAAACAAAAAGCCCAATATGAAAATGCACAAAAGATTTGAACAGACACTGCACCAAGGAAGATATTCCACTGCATTTCCTGTAAGAAAAGATGCTCAACATCAATAGTAAAATGCAAATTAAAACCACAATGAGATACCACTGAACGCCTATTATAATGGCTTGAAAAAACCTGGCAATAACAGCAGCTGGCAAGGTTGTAGCACAATTAGAACTCTAACACATTGCTGGCAGGAGTGTAAAAGTGGTTCAAACACTTTGGAAAAACAGTTTGGCAGTTTCTTATAAAGTTAAAAATACACTTACTACATGACCCATCATTTCCATGGCAACATATTTACCCAAAAGAAATGAAAACTGATGTTCAAACCAAATCCTCTACGTGAATATAGCAGTTTTTTTAATAGTTGCTAAAAATTGGAAACAACCTAAATGTCCTTCAGTTGGTGAATGGAGAAACAAACTGTGGTGATCTATACGATGAAATACTACTCAACAATAAAAAAGAACACACTATTGATAATACACAACATGGATGAATCTCAAATACATTATTCTGTGTGAAAGAAACCAGGCTCAAAAGTCTACATTCTGTATGATTCCATTTATATTACATTCTGGAATATGCATAAGTATATTGATAGAAGAGATTAGTGGTTGTCAGGGATTAAGGACAGAGTAGAGGAACTGATTATAAAGTGACAGAATGAGGGAGTTTGGGGCGTGGTGGTAATTATAACTATTCTGCATCTTGCCTGTGGTTGTGGTTACATGACTTGGTGCCTTTGTCAAAACTCATAAAACTGTATGCCCCAAAGAGTGAGTTTTACTGTAGGTTAATATAAAAAATAAAATTAAGAAATCCAGATATTTCTAGCCCTGCATTCTTCCAATGACCAAGCTCAAATGGATGAAAAGGTGGGCCTAGGGTTTGCCTGCAACCCATGTCTATGCTCTATGAGTTCACCCCTGTTATAGGTTGAGTCTTCTGTTGAAGCAGACTCTGAGATAGAGATTAGCATGCAGGAGATTTATCAGAGGCATCAACGTCTATTGAAGGGAATGGAAGGACGCAGGATTGGAAAGAGGGAGAAGCTGGCTTACAATAGGAACCCAACGACTCTTTTGGTGTACCACATGGTGACCTTTGAAGATGGAATGGCTACTGAGAAGTCCCAAGTTGAGGGGACAGGCCCCGTGTCATTCAGTTATTAGTTTCAGGCTGATCCACAGAAGGCTGTGACTTTGGGTGAGGCAGCTCTCTTCAGCCAAGGCAATCTCTGAAGAGGCTGGCAGCTGAGGGCTCTCTGTGGGCACCACTCCCAGCAGCTGGGGAACATTTTCTTTATTCCTGAAGGAGAATCTGGACAGCATCCACCACACCCTCTGACATCGACAAAGGCAGAAAGGGTGGATTCCTGTTGAAATCCAATTACAACTCGTTTCCCAGGCCCCTCTGTATGTTCTGATAGAAACTTAAATCAGCAAATAAATGTATTTTCTGGGCTAAGAGTGTCTTCTCATAGGAAGTTTTCCAATTTTGCACATTTTCCTTCCTTGTTGTAATATGTATAATTTATCTTGTGAGGAGGAAAACATAGATTTTAATGGAACTTAGTTAAGTTTGTTAATTTTTTTCTCATCAGAAAAGAAAAATTAATTAATTACACAGTGTAGGTCACGGCATCTTTCATAATACTCTCACTTCACATTCTTAAGATGTTGACTTTCTGGCATGGACAGTCTTCCAAACTCTGGCCAAAGTGAGGCAGGGATTATTCTAGAAATATTGTTAGGATATCACTGTATACCACTCCATCTCCCACAAATATGGAGGTTACACTGTGAGAAGAGGGTTAGTTACCATCTTTCCTCTTCAAACACGACTCTATTCCTTGCTACCTCTCAAGCTCCTCCTTCTTAATCTCCTTCATAGTCTCCACCTAACCTAAAATACTGGGAATCCCATCCTTGGACCCCTCTTCTCATTGCACTCAACCACCTGAGACTCCATTACCATGGCCTCTCCCAGCAAGTTTACAGTGTTCACTCAAATGCCATTTCCAGGTTTCTCTCTTGAACTCCAATGAGACTCATATTTCCACTTCTGTCTCAGCACCTCCACCCGGATGCCTACAAGCATCTCAAATTCATTTTGTCCCCAACCAAATCCTCTGCAGCCCTCTACGAATCTGCTATTCTTCATGAATTTCCTGTTTTGAATAATGCTATCATTAGACACCAAGATGGCGGAATTAGAAACCTCACAGTCATCTTTGTGCATGCCTCCCCTTTTCTCAGGCACCACATCCAGCCATTCGCCTCAGCCCAGAAGTCTACCATGTTAATGTCTCTTACACTTGCCTTCATCATTGACACTTTTCCCTGCAAGATGTCACCACTCATCAATCCACACTGTGTTATTCCTCTCAGGCTTTGTGCGATTTGTCACCTTTCAATTGGTCTCTCTGCTTCCATCCCTCACTGCTTTTAAAATACAGCTCTCTGAGGCTCACAAGATCAAGTCCACAATCCTTAGCACACCTCATAAGGTTTTTCATAGAGCTGTCATTACTCTTTAGCATGCCTTCTAAGGGTTTCACAGTCTGGTACCAACCTACCTCTACAGTCTCACTTTTCCCCATTTCCTTCCTCTTCCTCTCCCATCCACCATTCCAGTTCTGTTGGCACACTGTGTTTTATGCTGTGTATTCGAGCAAGACTGTTCTGGGTTTAGCAAAAATGCCGAGTAGTTTGATGTTTCTAAATCTGAGCTCAAGTTGTTCCCTCTGCCTGAAATGCCCTTTGCCCATCTCAGTCTATGATATGGCACTGAGGTTTGAAACTCACATATAAAGTTCCTTCAACAGAATTAACGATTCACGTTCTGGGTTCCCATGGAATCTTGTGCACACATGCATTAAAATACCTCTTACCTACTGTTTGAGTTTGTTTCCCTTACTAGATGGACTCTTGAGCTCCACAAGAAAACTTGAAATATATGTTCAATTGATGTTTGGTTTGAACTAGTGTATTTAATATCCTCGGTATAGTTAGCACATTAAGCTGAGACAACTAATTACATACACCTAAGAATGAATTTTAATTAGATTCTATACTATAGGTTAGAAACTAGGGAAGTAAACGTTAATGTGTTGAGTTTAAAGGAAGGGGGAATTGATTCTAAAGAACTAATTTGGGAGACAGAGAGGAATGAGGGCCCTCCATGGAAGAAAGAAACAAAGATAAGTCAGAGGTGGACATTATTTAAAGACAAATTTACCCACTTGAACATTCTGTCCTTGCTGTTCTATTTTTCTATATAGGCAGGCTGATGTGCCCTGATGCCAAATGAGAAAATAGCTGATTAAAAACGCTATGTAACTCAGCACTGAAGAAGTTGAAATTTTTACTGTATATATTAGTCATGATTTTTTATTGTTCTTAGACTACTTTGATAGACGTAGCTTCTTGATGAATGCTTTTTTGTAAATGAATTCAAGATGTAGATAAAGAAGAAATGAAATAGATACAAGTCTATTTTAGTCACTTAGCTTGCTGGTCCTTCTGGACAATTTATCCATAATCTATAAAATGTCACCATCTGCTGGAGGAAGAAAATATGTCAGTTCAACTTTGTTGTGTGAAGTGTTATTTCTAGTCAACATGATTAACTACTTAGAGCTATAGAACTTTTAGTAAGATGATTACACTAGTTCAGCTGGTGAATAATTACCAAATCACACAAGTATTAATAAATATTACTAACCACTCTTGTTTGTTTGAAGATAGGTTTTCTTCAATGGGCAATTCAATTCAAGTATCCTCTTAAATGTTTTAACAAGCAGCTATTTCTCAGGACCACTTGCCTTCTGTTTTCAGCTGTTTGCCTTCCACTTGACATGGAAGTATTAGGTATTAAAATGAGCTACTGTAGAGGTGGGACTTCCAAAATAGGTTAGTGAGAAGCTCAACAAATCCGTTCCTCAAAAAGCGATGATAAAACTGACAAAATTGCAGAAAAACAAAAACAAAAACAAACAAATGAAAAAACCCACCAACTTCTTCAGGACTCTGGAAGTTGGCCAGAAGGGGAAGAAAGAAAGGGGCAGAAAAAATGTTTCAGAACTAATGGCTAAAACTATCCCAAATTTGATGAAAAACATTAATCTACACATACAATAACATTAATGAATTCCCTGTAGGATAAACACAGAGAACTCTATACCTAAACATATCATATTTAAACTGTTAAAAGTCAAAGAAAAAATCCTGAAAGCCACAAGAGAAAAATGACTCATCAGGTACAAGGGAACCACATCACATATAAGTGAATCACAGTGACTTCTCATCAGCAACAATGGAGGCCAGAAGGTGGTGGTATGATGTATTTAAAGTGGCAGGAGAAAAAATATGTCAGCCAGAATTCTATATCCAGCAAAACCATATTTCAAAAGTAAAGGCAATGGGTAAAGGATCTGAATAGACATATCTCCAAAGAAGGTATAGAAATGTCCCATAAGTACATGAAAAGATGCTCAACATCATTATCCTTCAGGGAAATGCAAACAAAAATCACAATGAGATATCAATTCACACTGCCTAAGATAGCCATTATCAAAGTCAGATAGAAACAAGTGTTGGCAAGGATATGCAGAAATCAGAAGCTACATGCACTGCTGGTGGGAATGTAAAATGATGTAGCCACTTTGGAAAACATTCTGGCAGTTCCTCAAAAAGTTAAACATAGAATTAATATTTGACTCAGCCATTCCACTTTTAAGTATAATAAAGACACGTGTCAACACAAAAACTTGTCCATGAATATTCATGGCAGCAATATTCTTACTAGCCCACAGTGGAAACAACCCAAATGTCCATCAACTGATAAATGGACAAATATGGTATATCCATACAATGGAATATTACTCAGCCATAAAAAGAGATTAATTGTTGATACATGCTACAACCTGGATGAACTTTGAAAACATTATGCTAAGTTAAAGAAGCCAGTCACAAAAGACCACATATTATATTATTCCATTTTTATGAAATCTCCAGAATTGGCAAATCTATAGAGACATAAAGCAGATTAGTGGTTGCCTAGGGCTGGGGAGGGGAGTGGGGTTGTGGGAGAGTGACAGCTAAAGGGTACAAGATTTCTTTTTGTGTTTATAACAACGTTCTAAAGTTGATTTTGGGTGATAGTTGCACAACTCTGTGAACTTACTAGAAACCATTGAGTTGTACACTTTAAATGTGTGAATTGTATGGTATATAAATTAGATCTCAATAAAGCTATTATCAAAAAAGAAGTATGATTAAAAGTTATGATAAGGAATTCCCTGGTGGTCCTGTGGTTAGGATTTGGCACTTTCACTGCTGGGGCCCAGGTTCGATCCCTGGTCAGGGAACAAAGATCTCACAAGCCATGCGGCATGGCCAAAAAAATAAAATAAAATAAAGTTATGATGGTAAAGGCTCTAATGGAAAAACTGCACAACAGCAAGACCAGATATGTAATGTCACAACAGAGATGAAAACTAAAAGAATTTTTTTTAATGCTAGAGAGAGTAACATCATTGAAACAGAGAAGGGAGCTCCAAGGATTCATCCCTCCACAGAAGCAATCCCTCCACAGAAGCAATGATTAAGCTGACAAAAATGATCCAAATCAACTCATTTGGAACTAAAAAACTTACAACAACCATAGGAGTGATTAATGGGAAAAGAGGCTGCTGAATTTTGGTAAGAGATCATTGTGGCATTTTTGTTTACTCACCTACCATCCCCCATGCCCCAGCTTGGAAGTGGTTGTGGAGACAGTAGCCTTACTGCTGTGGGTTTCTGGTACCAGATGGGGTAGTACAAGTGTTGTTCTTAAAGAATAGTGGTTGTGTATTTTTACCTATCTGGTGTTTCCCTGAGGGATCAGCTTAAAGTCTTCCTTTTGTTTCACCTCCCTTGGAGATTTTTCAGGGCTGGAGTGACTCCTGGGTGGCACCTGTCAAAAGCACTTAAAAGCACATCCTCCTCACAGCTACCTGAAGCAAAGGACAATGCAAGGGGCAAGCAGCATTCAGACTTAAACCCTGAGAGAAGATACATAGGAGAGTAAGGGCTTTGAAGGGCTCCTGCATATACCAGTGAATCTGGAGGGCCACACACATGCCCAGGATTGGACACATGCTTAGAAAAGACCTGAGAGGACAACAGGCTTTTATATCTGACTGAACTTTGGACTCCATGTAGCAGGAGGTGAGAGCTAAGGTAGAGTATAAGTAGCTTGGCTAAATGTTGAAGTTGTTTCCTAGCTCAGAGTCAGTCTGCAAAGACCAAGAGATTTTTTTAAAGCTCCATGCATCTAAAGAAGTCTCTTCAATGTTGCTGGCTGACTGCTGAGATAATGGAATGGAGACTCCAGTGACCACAGATGATTAGGAATACAGTCTTTGCAAAAAATAAATAATAATAATAATAAATAAAATAAAAAAGTGGAAAAGTCACTAAATGAGTAAATGACTGCAGCCCACAAAACACAAGAAAAAATCCTGGGGAGAGTTTGCCCAAGTAAGATAGACTCAGAGAGATCCACACTGAAACATTATAATCAAAATGTTGAAGAGCACAGAGAAAATCAACAAAACAGCAAGAGATAAGTGACATGTCATGTAAAAGGGATGCTCAATAAGGTTAAGAGCCAATTTCTCATAAAAAAATATGGGGGTCATAATGCAGTGGGATGACATATTTAAAATGTTGAAAGAAAAATACCGATAACACTATATCTGGCAAAAGTATCCAAAGAGAAATTAAGAGATTCCCTGGTAAACAAAAGCTGAAGAAGTTTGTTGCTAGTAGACCTGCCCTACAAAAAATACTGAAAGAGAGTCTTTCAGGATGTCATGAAAGGGCCCTAGGCAGTAACTTAAAGCCATATGAAGAGGGACTTCCCTGGTGGTGCAATGGTTAAGAATCTGCCTGCCAATGCAGGGGACACGGTTCAATCCCTGGTCTGGGAAGATCCCACATGCCGTGGAGCAACTAAGCCCATGCACCACAATTACTGAAGCCCACACGCTCTAGGGTCTGCATGCCACAATTACTGAGTCCACATGTCTAGAGCCCATGTTCTGCAACAAGAGAAGCCACCACTATGAGAAGCCTGCATACTGCAGTGAAGAGTAGCCCCCACTCACCACAACTAGAGAAAGCCTGCGTGCAGCAATGAAGGCCCAATGCAGCCAAAAAAAAAAAAAGCCACATGAAGAATACCAGTACAGGTAACTACCTAGGTAAATATAAAAGTCTGGGGAGTTCCCTGGTGGTCCAGTGGTTGGAACCCTGTGCTTTCACTGCTGAGGGCCCAGGTTCAATCCCTGGTCAGTGAACTAGGATCCCACAAGCTGCCTGGTGTGGCAAAAATACACACACACACACACACACACACACACACACACACACATACACAAAAGACAGTATGATTGTATCTTTGGTTTGGAACTCCTCTTAGTTTTACCATATGATTTAAAAGACAAATGCATAAGAAATAAATATAAGTCTGTGTGAATGGGCACACAATGTTTAAAGATGTAATTGGTGACAATAACAACAAAGTGGGATGGAATGGAGCTATATAGATGCAGAGTTTAATATGCTATTGAAGCTAAGTTGTTATCAATTCAAACTATATTGTTACAAATTTAGGATGTTAATTGCACTTCCCAAGATAACCACTAGGAAAACAACTTTAAAATATACAGAAAAGGAAATGAGGAAGTAATCAAAACAGTACCCTAGGAGAAAAAAATCAGTGAAATACAAACGAAAGCAGTAATAAATGAACTGAGGAACAAAAATGATATATAGAAAACAAGTAGTAAAATGACAGAAGAAAGTCTTTCCTCATCAGTAATTAGTTTAGAAATAAATGGATTAAGCTATCCAATTAAAAGGCAGACATTGGCAGAATGTATTTTTTAAAAACCCAGGAACATGACCTAACAATATACTGTCTACAGGACACTCAATTTTCTTCCTTCCTTCCTTCCTCCTTCCCTCCCTCTCTCCCTTTCTTTCTTTCCCACACCACGTGGCTGGTAGGGATCTCAGTTCCTCAACCAGGGATTGAACCTGGGTCCTGCCAGTGAAAGCCTGAAATCCTAACCACTAGGCCACCAGTGAACTCCCTCAATTTATTTATTTTTTAAAAATTTTATTGGAGTATAGTTGATTTACAATGTTGGGTTAGTTTCAGGTGTGTAGCAAAGTGATTCAGTTATACATATACATATATTCATTCTTTTTCAAATTCTTTACCCATATAAGTTATTACAGAATATTGAGTATAGTTCCCTGTGTTATACAGTAGGTCCTTGTTGGTTATCTATTTTATATATAGTAGTGTGTGTATGTTAATCCCAAGTTCCTTATTTAAGGAGACTTGATTTAGATTAAAAAAAACCAAACCTACATATGGGGTAAAGTGAAAGGATAGAAAACAACATCCCTTGCTAATAGTAACCAAAAGGTATGAGATGGCTATACTAATATCAGACAAAATAGACTTTAAGTCAAAACTTGTTGCAAAAGAAAAAGAAAGGTATTACATATTGATAAAATGTCAATCAATCAAGATAATATGAAAATTATAAATATATTCACACTAGAAAACAGGACCCAAAAATATATTTAAAAAATTGAGAGCATTGATAGGAGAAATAGACACTTTTTGAAAGGAGAAATAATAGTTTGAGACTTCAATACCTCACTTTCAATAATGGATGGAACAACTAGACAGAAGTTCAGCCAGGAAATAGAAGACTGAATAACACTATCAAGCAACTAAAACTAACAGACATATATAGAACAGCCCACCACCAACAACAGAGTACATGTTCTTCTAAAGTTTACAGGGAACATTTTCTAGGATAGGCAGCATGCTAGGTCACAAAACAAGTCTTAATAGATTTTAAAAAGATTAAAATCATACAAGGTATCTTTTGCAACCACAATGAAATGAAACGAAAAATTAATAACAAGGAAAACCAAAAAATTCACAAATATGTGGAAATTAAACAACCAATTGGTCAAAGAAGAAATAATGAGAAATTGAAAAATACTTTGAACTGAATGAGAATAAAAACATAGCATATCAACCCTAACGGGATGCAGCAAAAGCAGTGCTCAGAGGAAAATTAATACCTGTAAATGACTACAGTAAAAAATAAAGATCTCAAATTAATAACCTAACTTCACACCTTAAGAAACTAGAAAAGGAAAAGCAAGCTAAATCCAAAACTAGTAGAAGGAAGGAAATAATAACGATTAGAGCAGAGATAAATAAAATAGAGAATAGAAAAACAGTAAAGAAATCAACTAAACTAAAAATTGATTCATTGAAAATATCAACAAAGTTGACAAACCTGTAGCTAGACTTTAAGAAAAAAGGGAGAGAAGATGAAAATAACTAAAATCAGAAATGAAAGTGAGGACATCATTACTGACCTTACTGAAATAAAAAATATTATAAGAGTATACTATGAAAAACTGTGCAGCAAAAAATTAGGTAACCTAGATGAAACAAACAAATTCCTAGAGACACAAAAATTACCAAAACTATTTCAAGAAGAAATTAAAAATCTGAACAGGTATGTAACAAGTAAAGTGATTGAATCAGTAATCAAAAACTTCCATCAAAGAAAAGTCCAGAGCCTTGGTTGGCCTCAGACAGCTGGCCCCCACTGTCCCCATTTGGCCCATCAGGTGTCCAGTGTGGAGAGCCCTTTGTCCTGGGAAACAGGATGTAGCCAGAAAGGCAGCTGCCCCCTCACCCATCACACAATTGCACTGTTTGTGGGGAACCTGGTGCTAAACCATTAGTAGATGACCTCTTCTGGATCAGGGTTTCAAATGTAGCAGAGCAGCTCCCTCACCAGTATCTATTGAAGGTCAGCCCTTGACACAAGGATTTGTAAAAAAATATATATATATGGATATGGATATTAAAAACAAGAAAAAAAAAAGCAAAAGCAAAAAAACCCCAAAACCAAAGAAAAGAAAAGTCCAGGACCAGATGGCTTCATTGGTGACTTCTACCAAACATTTAAAGAATTAACACCAATCCTTCTCCAACTGTTTAAAAAATAGAAGAGGAGGTAACACTTCCTAACTCACTCTATGAGGTAACACTTCCTAATTCACTCTGATACCAATCCCACACAAAGGAAGTCCAAGAAAGGAAAATTACAGATGATTATCTTTTATGAATATAGATGAAAAAATCCTCAACAAAATAGTAGCAAATCAAATCCAGCAGCATATTAAAAGGGTTATACACCATGACTAAGCACGAGTTACTCCAGGGATGTTAGGGTGGTTCAACATATGAAAATCAATCAATGTAATATGCCATATTAACACATCATTGACCAGGGGATTTTTGCAGAAACTAAGGCCTGTGGCCATAATATGTCTCCCGTCAAAAATGTGTTCACAGAATAAAGGAAAAAAACACATGATAATCTCAGTGGATGCAGAAAAAGCATTTGACATAACCCAACACCCTCTTATGATAAAAAATCATCAGTAAACTAGGAATAGAAGGAAATTTCCTTAACATAATAAAGGGCATTTGGGGCTTCCCTGGTGGCACAGTGGTTAAGAATCTGCCTGCCAATGCAGAGGACACGGGTTCGAGCCCTGGTCCAGGAAGATCCCACATGCCACAGAGCAACTAAGCCCATGTGCCACAACTACTGAGCCTGCACTCTAGAACCTGCGAGCCACAACTACTGAAACCTGTGCACCTAGAGCCTGTACTCCACAACAAGAGAAGCAACCACAATGAGAAGCCCGCACACCGCAATGAAGAGTAGCCACTGCTCACCGCAACTAGAGAAAGCCCATGCACAACAAAAAAGACCCAATGCAGCCAAAAATAAAAAATACATAAAATAAATAAATTTATTAAAAAAATAAATAAAGGGCATTTTTGAAAAAACCATAGCTAATATCATATTCCAAGGTGAAATACTAAAAGCTTTCCACCTACAATCAGGAACAAGACAAGGACGTCTGCTTTTGCCACTGCTATTCAACATTGTTCTGGAAATTCTAGCCAGAGCAATTAGGCAAGAAAAAGAAATAAAAGGCATCCAAATTGGAAAGGAAAAAGTATAACTATCTGTAATCACAGATGACATTTGCTAGCAGATATTGTTTTGAAAATGGCTGGTGGTGTCCTTGAATTTGGTACAGTTCAGAAAATTCAAGTTCTTAGTGATACAGGACTGTGTCTGAAACCGCATCCACAATGGCCACCTGGCTCCATTTCAGATGCCTGAACTATGACTATAGTTACTCCATTTTGATTTTTAAATGATCTTAAATACGTCATCAACTGCAACATTCCTGTATCAATAATTGACAGGTCCAGCCACAAGAAAATCAGTAAGGATATGGTTGAAATGAAAGGCACCATCAATCAACTGAATCTAACTGACACTTACAGAATACTTCATCCAACAGCAGCAGAATACACTTTCTTCTCAAGCTCACATGGAACATTCACCAAGATAGACTACATACTGTGCCACAGACACACTGTAACATAATTGGAAGAATACAAATCATACAAAGTATGCTTTCTGACTACAATGGATTTAAACTAGAAACCAATAACAGAGGTAGCTGGAAAATCCCCAAATGTTTGAAGATAAAATTACACACTTCCAAATAACACATGGGTCGCAGAAGAAGTCCCTAGAGAAAGGTCAAACCAACAACCTAATCTTCCACTTTAAGAAACTAGAAAAAAAGAAGAGCACACAAAAACCCAAAGCAAGCAGGAGAAAGGAAATAATATTAATGAGGAAATAAATAAAATAGAGATTAGAAAAACACCACAGAAAATCAACAAAACTAGAAGTTACTTTGTTGAAATGATCAACAAAACTGATAAACCTTTAGGTAAAAAAAAAGAGAGCAAACTCAAATTATTGAATCAGGAATGAAAGAGGGGACTTTACTACTGACCTTACAGAAATAAAGAGGGTTATAAAGGAATACTTGAACAATTGTATGCCAACAAATTAGATAACCAATATAAAATAGACAAATTCTTAGAAAGACACAAACTTCTGAAACTTTCTCAAGAAGAAATAGAAAATGTGAATGCACCAATAAAAAGTAAGGATATTGAATCAGTAATTTTCAAAAAGCTTCTCACAAAGAAAAGCCCAGGACCAGATGGCTTCTCTGGTGAATTCTACCAAACATTTACAGAATTAACACCTCACAAACTTCCAAAAAATAGAAGAGTATGGTATACATCCCAACTTATTTTATGATACCAAAACCAGGCAAGAAAACTCCAGACCAATTATCATTTATAAATACAGACACACAAAAACCTCTGAAACAAAATACTAACAAACCAAATCCAGCAATGTGTAATAAGGATTACATGCTATGACCAAGTGGAATTTATCCCAGAAATGCAAGGTTATGATTTAAAAAACAAAAAATCAGTCAATCAATCAGTGTAACACAACGTATTAACAGAACAAAGGCCCCAAACCACATGATTATCTCCATAGATGTAGATAAAAATTGACAATAGCTAACACCCTTTCATGGTAAAACCACTCAACACACTAGGAATAGAAGGAATCTTCCTCAAACTGATAAAAGATATCAATGAAAAATGCATAGCTAACATCATATTAATGGTGAAAGACTGGAAGTTTTCTCCCTAAGCAGGAGCAAGACAAGATGTTTGCTCTTGCCACTTCCATTCTGCATGGTAGCAGATGTTTTAGCCAGGGCAATTAGACAAGAAAATAAATAAGTGGTGTATTGATTTGAAAAGAAGAAGTACACTTAAAAGAGGTGAATTTTGTAGCATGTAAATTATACCTCAATAGAGTTGTTTAAAAACCTTTGCTACTGCAATGATAACACTTAGAATTTTGAGTCAGTTGTTTCAATCAAAAATAGATACAGTCCAGGAAGCACAAGTAATCATGTGTTGACTTTAGACTATTTCTTCACTAGATAGCAGAGAACAAATAGTTCATGTCTAAATGCCAACCTCCAAGTGTTTGCAAATTGAGAAAGGCCCAGGGGGCTCCTCTCTGCATTGGGATGGTTGTGGTCCAGGTTTCATTGTGTCAAATCTGGAGCCTGGCCATTTCC